>NC_054704.1:6615593-6863093 GCF_016097555.1 Gigantopelta aegis | reverse complement strand
CCAATATATATATTTAATTATGTCTGTTGTAATAAATTCCCAATATATATATTTAATTGTGTCTGCTGTAATAAATTCCCAATATATATATTTAATTACGTCTGTTGTAATAAATTCATTCAACAGTGTTGTTCTGCATCATTCAGTGGCCTGAACAAATATCCCAAATATGATTTACTCAAGTTAATTTACCCAATCCCATCAGACACGGGACCCTGGTAGAAACTCCTGGAGAGACCGTCATCTGCTACATGTACTATCATAGGTTACTCTGTTCACTCAGCAGCATGGGCTATTTTCAGGGATGTGAGAGCTATGCAGAAATGTTTAAATGTGCTTTTGCATTTCGTCTAAAAAACAATAAAAACATTATGTTCAATACTATTGACCACACAAGGTTCATTTGCATGCTTTCACAGTTTCAAGTTTATGATGTGTGCCTTATATTGTAAGTTATAACCCGTTTAGATTTGTTTCCATTGAATGCAAATTTTGGCAGTTCCAGGTGTTGCAAACAACAATTTTCCTCCAGGAACTCTTGAGCGGCCCCTGGACCCCGGCCACAGTAAGCTGTTTTGTTCCAGCCCCTCTCACATCCCTGTATTTTATGTTTACTCACAGCACAGCTCAAACTTGAGAATTTGTTACCGTAGCACATTTTTTACCCTGCCTTTGGCAATTTTAAACCAATAGCTTTTGCAACAAATAAGAAACCTAAACTGTGTCTTATATATTGGGTAGACACTTTAAGGAAGGACAGAGATTAGTTTTTCTACCCCCAGAGTGTAGAAACGTCAAAATACAGTAAAACTTCTCAAAACCAGACCCTCTATAAACAAGAATTCCATGAAAATCAGATTTTTTTAATTATGGTCCCTTTTTAAATATCACCAAAACGAGAACCTCTCTAAACTGGCACTGGTCTTTACACTTTGTTTTACTTTAACTCTTGACTTTTTTAACTGATGTTGATCATCATTTCATTTATGCATTTACCTTAGTTTGAGGCCCAATAACCAATGAATTTTTTGTGCTGGGGTTTCGTTAAACATTCATTCATTTATTCATTTATTCATTCATTTGGGTGGTAAAGTGCTCGCTTGATGCGTGGTCGGTCTGGGATTGATCCCCGTCGGTGGGCCCATTGAGCTATTTCTCGTCACTTCCAATGCACCATGACTGGTATCAAAGGTCATGGTATGTGCTATCCTGTCTGGGATGGTGCATATAAAAGATCCCTTGCTACTAATGGAAAAATGTAGCAGGTTTCCGCTATGACTGTGTCAAAATTACCAAATATTTGACATCCAATAACTGATGATTAATAAATCAATGTGTTCTAGTGGTGTCGTTAAACAAAACAAACTTTAAATTTTTCATTCATTCATTGATTGATTCATTCATTTTACTCTAAACTAGAAACTCCTTAAAATAAGACATTTTATTTGGTCCTGTGGGTGTCTGGTTTAGAGGTGTTTTACTGTATATTGATTTCTCCAGCCTACAGACTGCCTTGTTGTACAGTCAGAATCACATTGTTGTTTTACTGTATATTGATTTCTCCAGCCTACAGACTGCCTTGTTGTACAGTCAGAATCACGTTGTTGTTTTACTGTATATTGATTTCTCCAGCCTACAGACTGCCTTGTTGTACAGTCAGAATCACGTTGTTGTTTTACTGTATATTGATTTCTCCAGCCTACAGACTGCCTTGTTGTACAGTCAGAATCACATTGTTGTTTTACTGTATATTGATTTCTCCAGCCTACAGACTGCCTTGTTGTACAGTCAGAATCACATTGTTGTTTGGCAAGTCTAGGTGCTGGAGCGTATAAAAAAAACTTGGCAAGAGTTTATTGAGTTGTTGTTTTGCTTCAGTCTGCACTGGTTACTAGTAAGACCTGCGGCATGGCCAGCACAAGGTGATGCCAACATTCTACCACTAACAACTTGGCAGCCAGTCTAAACGTTTGACCAACTATTGAGTATTCTTCAGAACTTTATCATCAATGGAAATAATTATGGGCCGGATTTACAAAGCCGATAATTGCACATTTGCTGCAGAGGTGTTTTAAGTTTGAAATGAAGACAAAATGTGATGCGAACACATGGTTAACACCTAAATTTGTCATAAATTATTTAATATACATGGCTGTTTAGGAAAGGTGCATGTGACTAGGGTTAAATACCTTTTGTAACTTCGGCCCTAGAAATTTAAAGTTCATCTTGAATGACATGGATTCATTAAATACATGTACCTAGACCTACATCACATAGAATGGTGATAAAATGATTGACAAATGAAGGCAACACATGCACACCTTCATTTGGCATAGTGGTTGCTGTTTTGACAGGTTTTATATCCTTAAGTAATCTAGTATCTTCTTTCACCTAATGTCTACACTAATGGTTATTTCATTATTAATGAGCATATTCCTAGCAGGGATATAATTTTAGCTCTTTTTTTCTTCTCATTTCCCCCTTTTTTTCTCCATAACTTTTTTTTCTTTTTAGAAAGCAGACTGGATTTGATTTGAAATGCTGCAAAATTAGACTTATTTAACTATCGGATAGAATTTTCAGCTTTACAAAAACCTTTTCACCTTTTATGTTTAGATGAACATCATTACCCTATGACCTACAATAAACCAGGCACTAGAGTTTCAAGAGACTCCAACAATTACCTCATTAGTACTTTGCATATTGGTAGTGTAAACACATGACAACCTGTTTACAGTATGAACAGGGCATTGACATGGAAGAGGCAGACTATACAACCAATATCTGAGTAATAATCCTCCACCCAGCAGGAGTACCACAGTTGTGTCTGGTTTATGATGATGTAACCCAGCTTCATGGGTGTTGAGGAGTTGCTAGGCAGATTGTCATATGCTAATATGTCGGTCTATTCTCAAAATGTTCCATACAGCTGATATATAAAAGATAAATTGTCAGTGGAGACAACCCACCCACTACCAACCCTGCCACCCACTACCAACCCTGCCGGGCTGCTTGTGCTCTGTTGCACATCCCAGTACCAGATCCCACCCACTACCAACCCTGCCGGGCTGCTTGTGCTCTGTTGCACATCCCAGTACCAGATCCCACCCACTACCAACCCTGCCGGGCTGCTTGTGCTCTGTTGCACATCCCAGTACCAGATCCCACCCACTACCAACCCTGCCGGGCTGCTTGTGCTCTGTTGCACATCCCAGTACCAGATCCCACCCACTACCAACCCTGCCGGGCTGCTTGTGCTCTGTTGCACATCCCAGTACCAGATCCCACCCACACTGCCGGGCTGCTTGTCATCTGTTGCACATCCCAGTACCAGATCCCACCCACTACCAACCCTGCTGGGCTGCTTGTGCTCTGTTGCACATCCCAGTACCAGATCCCACCCACTACCAACCCTGCCGGGCTGCTTGTGCTCTGTTGCACATCCCAGTACCAGATCCCACCCACTACCAACCCTGCCGGGCTGCTTGTGCTCTGTTGCACATCCCAGTACCAGATCCCACCCACTACCAACCCTGCCGGGCTGCTTGTGCTCTGTTGCACATCCCAGTACCAGATCCCACCCACTACCAACCCTGCCGGGCTGCTTGTGCTCTGTTGCACATCCCAGTACCAGATCCCACCCACTACCAACCCTGCCGGGCTGCTTGTGCTCTGTTGCACATCCCAGTACCAGATCCCACCCACTACCAACCCTGCCGGGCTGCTTGTGCTCTGTTGCACATCCCAGTACCAGATCCCACCCACTACCAACCCTGCCGGGCTGCTTGTGCTCTGTTGCACATCCCAGTACCAGATCCCACCCACTACCAACCCTGCCGGGCTGCTTGTGCTCTGTTGCACATCCCAGTACCAGATCCCACCCACTACCAACCCTGCCGGGCTGCTTGTGCTCTGTTGCACATCCCAGTACCAGATCCCACCCACTACCAACCCTGCCGGGCTGCTTGTGCTCTGTTGCACATCCCAGTACCAGATCCCACCCACTACCAACCCTGCCGGGCTGCTTGTGCTCTTTTGCACATCCCAGTACCAGATCCCACCCACTACCAACCCTGCCGGGCTGCTTATCATCTGTTGCACATCCCAGTACCAGATCCCACCCACTACCAACCCTGCCGGGCTGTTTGTGCTCTTTTGCACATACCAGTACCAGATCCCACCCACTACCAACCCTGCCGGCCTGCTTGTGCTCTGTTGCACATCCCAGTACCAGATCCCACCCACTACCAACCCTGCCGGCCTGCTTGTGCTCTGTTGCACATCCCAGTACCAGATCCCACCCACTACCAACCCTGCCGGCCTGCTTGTGCTCTGTTGCACATCCCAGTACCAGATCCCACCCACTACCAACCCTGCCGGGCTGCTTGTGCTCTGTTGCACATCCCAGTACCAGATCCCACCCACTACCAACCCTGCCGGGCTGCTTGTGCTCTGTTGCACATCCCAGTACCAGATCCCACCCACTACCAACCCTGCCGGGCTGCTTGTGCTCTGTTGCACATCCCAGTACCAGATCCCACCCACTACCAACCCTGCCGGGCTGCTTGTCATCTGTTGCACATCCCAGTACCAGATCCCACCCACTACCAACCCTGCCGGGCTGCTTGTGCTCTGTTGCACATCCCAGTACCAGATCCCACCCACTACCAACCCTGCCGGGCTGCTTGTCATCTGTTGCACATCCCAGTACCAGATCCCACCCACTACCAACCCTGCCGGGCTGCTTGTGCTCTGTTGCACATCCCAGTACCAGATCCCACCCACTACCAACCCTGCCGGGCTGCTTGTGCTCTGTTGCACATCCCAGTACCAGATCCCACCCACTACCAACCCTGCCGGGCTGCTTGTCATCTGTTGCACATCCCAGTACCAGATCCCACCCACTACCAACCCTGCCGGGCTGCTTGTGCTCTGTTGCACATCCCAGTACCAGATCCCACCCACTACCAACCCTGCCGGGCTGCTTGTCATCTGTTGCACATCCCAGTACCAGATCCCACCCACTACCAACCCTGCCGGGCTGCTTGTGCTCTGTTGCACATCCCAGTACCAGATCCCACCCACTACCAACCCTGCCGGGCTGCTTGTGCTCTGTTGCACATCCCAGTACCAGATCCCACCCACTACCAACCCTGCCGGGCTGCTTGTGCTCTGTTGCACATCCCAGTACCAGATCCCACCCACTACCAACCCTGCCGGGCTGCTTGTGCTCTGTTGCACATCCCAGTACCAGATCCCACCCAGGGTTAATGGCTCAGTTGGGAGGAGTAAAACCAATACAGTGACTTGTCTCTCATTAGTAAACCACTGTCAAATGGCCATTAGATACAGAACAGATTACCAAGTTGTAGTTTTTTTGTTGTTTTTTAAAATATATTTATTGCCCCAGATATTTATATATTGATAATGTCAGGGTTGGGGCCCAGAAATCATTATCTTACAATAGATACATAAATATAAAGTGCATTCAATAAAATTACTAGTTAATTGAAACAGTCAGATTTGGAGCACAAAATTAATGACAGACTAAATATATAATAAAAGAGAAATTAAACAGATAGACAGAGAGAAAAGAAAAAAAAGAAAAATCCATATTTCCAAATATAGAAAACAAACGTTATTGTCCTATAGGTTACAACCCCCCCCCCCCCCCCCCCCCCAAAAAAAAGAACCAAAAAAAAACCCAAACCCCACCAACAGTATGTGTCTTATATTGGAGTTATTTTTAACTATTAAGGCTAAGTTTAATTTTCTAGACATCTTTGTGATGGTGCCCAGTTTTCATCAAACTCTTTATGTGAACAGTTTTTATAGAGTGTATTTCTCTATTTGTAATTTATCTGTAATTACATTTTTAATTCCAGTTATATGAAGTATGTTCTTTTGAAGTTTTGTTCTATATATATAATGCTTTACATTGACAATAAGCCAATTCACAAATTTATGATTTGTATGTATGCTGCCGAATAGAACCATACTTTTATCAAGCTGAATATATTCATCTTTTTGCTGTAACCATTGTTCTATAGTTTTCCAAAGTTCACTGACTTTAGAGCAATCATAAAACAAGTGTTGCAATGCTTCTTGTTGCTGATTACAAAAGTTACAAGTACTGGAAGCAATATACTTTATTTTGTATAAAAATGAATTTGTTGGTATAATTGTGTGCTCAAGTGTTAATTCGATAAATGTATTAGTGTGAAAATATATAAAATTTCATTAATATATATATTTCTCCCATCCCTAGCCATGCAAAACAGGCATATTCCATGACGTCAGCCCATGCTGAATAAATTGGTCTTGCATGACCACGTGACTTCTGTTGTTTGAGCTGATATTAACACTGGGTGATGTCACGTAAACGACTGAATAACGCAAGAAATGCTTTTTATATTTGATAAAAACAAGGAAACCTGCTGTCATAATGAAATTATACTATCATTTTCGGTTTATACTTTTATTATAAACCATTTTTAGGTACGATCTTTTCAATGGTTATGATTATTTTATTGTAAGATAAAAAAATTAAAAAGTGGGTTTTTCACGTTTTCCCAAAATGCTTGTTTTTTATCTACTGGATGGAAGAAAAATAATCCTCCCATTATGTATCCATGTGGGACAGGGCTATTCCACCCTAGAATACATAATATGATATCTGGGACTCGTCCCTAACAACAAATTATGTACCCTCGGGTGGAATAGCCCTGTCCCACATGGACTCATATGAAGGATTATTTTAATATATATATATACAGTGAAACCCCTCTTAACTGGACACCCTTTGGACCAAGACAAATGTCTGGTTTTAAGAGGGATCTAATTTAGAGAGGTTTAAGTTCTGTCCTGGTTTTTAAAAAGGGATTGGGTAAAGCATCCGGTTTTGAGGAAATTCTGGTTTACAGAGAGTCCAGTCTTGAGACGTTTCACTGTATATATATATTTAAAAGTTATACTGTAAAAGGTGAAGACATTAAAATTAATTTTACCATATGTTTGCCTTGGACAAACATTTGTGAAAGGATAGTCAATCAGTTCAGTTAATCAATCAATCAGTCAATCAATAATTGTTTTGTACAAAAAAAACCAATAGGGTAGGTACACAAAGTGTAACAAATGTGTTACAGGTAGTACTAAACCAAATAACTTCCGGCTGGGTCAAAGTTCGAGGTGCACCCAACTTTTGATAGAGAAGTGAACACCATAAGTCCTGTGATTGGTTATAAATGTGAGTGTGTTGGTTGTAAAAAATAATAGTTTTATCTGGGTAAAAAAAATAAGCAATTTTATTTCATCTAGTACCAATGTGTCAAGTTGCCTTGTGCTTGAAACATGTATGGGGTACCTGTGAAAAAAAGTACTCGAATTTTGTGCGGAACTAGAGTAGTCATAGACGCTACCCGTTATCTCAGAAATGAGCAGCTTGACACCCGTTTTTTTCTGATTCACTTTAAGTGTGAGGGGTGGTAGTATTTATATCCGTGGCGTTTATGTCGGTTGATACGTTGCAGGTAGGAGTTTTAGCCACATATGTTACTATTGTCGTCTATGGGATTTGATTTGGTACTATACACCCTACAGGACATATATAATTTTTACCATTATAATCCAGTAAAAGAAAACCTAGTATTCTTAACTGGGTTATATTATGCCTGTTTGTAACTAGCTTAAATGCGTAAATGATGGACAGAGATGAACTGGGATAACAAATGTCAGCCATGAGCCTGTAGTTGAGAAGCACTTTACCTCAGAGCCCAGATAAAGAAAACAGTGGGAAGCCAGATTAGTATTACACCTGAAAGCTCTTGTACTCCGTTCAGTTTGGGTGGTATATCACAATCATAGCAGATAACATTCTCAAAGATTTCCTATGTTTTTTAACCAAATCTAAATGGTTCTGCATTAACAAGTCCAGTAGGATTGATACAGAGGTCCATTAACTTGTTTTATCCATTCCAACCAGTGCTCAAACTTCTTGATGTGTGCTGTCTAGTTCTTGGGATATGTATATAACAAAACAGCTTGTTGCTTAGTAAAATTAGTAACCAATATCGTAGCATTGTGCGAAAGTGCCTAATAGTCAGTGATATTTGTATTCCATAACTTTATATTCCCAAACATATTCTGTAACTTTATGTTCCTTGAACATTCAGTTACATACTGATAGTTCATCCTCTGTGCCACAGTCTGTTTTGTAATCTTTCTTTTTTTGTGCAAAACTTTATCCAGAATTTTGAAGTAGCTCAATTTGACGTTATCTATAAGCACGTATGATACACTTCAAATAACTTAGTCAGTGAAATCTGTTGCTTATAGCACTCTGATATTCAGAACTAAAAATAATTGTATCTTTTTGAAGCTGCCAAACCATATCAAACTGTAGCATAAAATATAGGTGTGTCAGAATGAAAAAAAAAAACCAAAACAGAAGAAGAAGAAAGAAGAAGAAAAAATCTTGATGAATTCTGAACGGGAGTAATCTGATTCAATCTAAGTCTTATATCAGTGTTGCCAGGATCCTGGCATAAAATGGAGATGTCGGATACTGTTTTCACTTGCTTTGAAGATGAGTTTCGTGATTCACCCAGGCTGATAAACAATACCTACAAACTCTTTTCATCCCAGCAGTACAAGCAGCTTTGTAATGGATCCACACTAAACTGGCTTGCACAAAGTTATGGTGACTTAACACCGATGCAGTTAATTGGAAGATGAATGGCTTCCAACCATTGCTAGTACTTGCTAAATAGTTTCGCTTTGTTGTTGGTGATAAAGTCGACAAGGGCTGTTAAATCACTGATGATGCAGTGCTGTAAACTAAAAAACTTCACCTGAAGACTAATTGCTTCAGTTGATTGCTGGTCTTGCTAACTAGTTTCACTTGTTGTAGATAATAAAGTCTAGAGAGTCTGTTCAATTACTGACAACATGAGTTTACTTTAGCTACATGATGCATTAAAGAGGCAGATTTAAAGGTTGGTTTTTGTGTGTGTGTATTTTGTTGTGCTGGGTAATAAAGTGTATCTGGTTTATTAAATTAGTGACTACTTGAATGATGCCGAGTATATTTGTATTACTCAGTGTGTGCACTTATTCAAGATATTTGGATGTAACCCAGTGGTAAAGTGCTCACCTTATGTGCAATCAGAATAGGATTGATCCCTGGCAGAAGACCCATGGGGTTATTTCTCCACAACTGGTGTAACAAAAGTAGTGATATGTACTGTCCTGTCTGAGAATGTGGATATAAAAGATCCCTTGCTGCTAATCAGTGCTGGTTTTCTTTCACATTATATGTGTGGCTCTTAACCATATATCTGTAATTTAAATGGTAGCCTAGTGGTAAAGCACTCACTTGATGCATGGTTGGTCTAGAATCGATTCCCGTCGGTGGGTCTATTGGGCTATTTAGTATATCAGAGGTTGTGGTATGTGCTATCCAGTCTGTGGGATGGTGCAAATAAAAGATCCCTTGCTACTAATGAAATTTTTTTTTAGTGGTTTTCCTCTCTAAGGCTATGTGTCAAGATTACCAAATGTTTGACATCCAATAGCTGATGATTAATAAGTCAGTGTGTTCTAGTGGTGTCGTCAGACAAAAACCCTTTAACTTTGTAATTGAAATGTGTGGAGTCAGTCGTTAAATAAAAACATTTCTTCCTTTGTTTCTTCCTTATTCAAGTCATCAGAATGGGACTGCATGTGTAAAAATGTAAATAGCTGTGGCTTATTTTCATGCTATGATAAACAACACCCTTTTTGACATTTCATTTTGTTACCTTTGGTTCAGTCTGATGGGTTCAAGTAAGCAGGAGCTGTCAAAAGTGTGCTGCTATTTATTTGTCTTCCATTGCTGCTTGCTGTGATTGACTGACAGGTGTGTCTTGGAAAAACAGGTAGAGTCTGTAAAGTGCTGTGCCAATCCACACTAAGTGCCCACAGACTGGAGATGGATGTGGATTACATGATGAGAGGGATTCCCTCGCTGTGTGTGGAGTGATCAGTTGAGGTGTATGATGTCATCGATAGCTGAGTTTACATCTCCCACAGCCAGATTAATGTTTCTGAATGATTGGTATCATTACTTTAAATGTCAGTTAAGTTACAATTGCGTCTCTCCAACCAGAGAGGCAGAATGTAGTTCAGTTGTAGAGTGCTTACCTGAGGTGCAATGGGTCGGAGGATTGCCCTTAAATATTTTTTCCTGTCCCAGACAGTTTTCCGTAACAGGTACATCAAAAACCATGGCATATATTGTTCATAGTTTCAAATGTGCTGAGGGGCAGTGAACAAATACTCCTCTCCTTTCTTCCAGTTAGCCTGCAATACATTGACAGACAACCAACCTTCCATACGTGACACCTTGCATAGCATCTGCATCTAGGATATTTCAGCCATATCTGCATTGTAATATACCAAATCATACATCTAAAGGTCAAATGCTTATGAATGCCAGTTTTGTACATAACATATTAGCTGGTTTGATTGTTATTACAGTATTTCAGATGTGAAAATCTCGGAATATTAATACCAAACAATGACATTATTAAGAGTCTGTGCAAAGATGTACATCCAACCCCTGCAATTAAGAAAGTATTCACGACAAAAAAAACATGCCATTGAAAAAACCCTGAATATAGTTCAAGGCAAAAAAGTGCTGTGGAGAATTAAGAACTCCACGGCAATCTCCTCAGCATTGCCTATTGCCGTGGGCAATTGTAGGGGTGCACTACACTAACTAGTTTGGCATTTTTAAAAATGTGTTCTTCATTATATTGAAACAAATCTTTGGAATAGGCCATAGAACAATTATACTGCAGATCTCCACATTTCTCTTGAAAGAGATATTACGTGCCCATCCTTATTGTTGTTGCCAACATGACAGCTAGTGTTAAATATCAATTGACTTGCATGGTATGTGTTTTACCCCCAGCCTGTGATGGCTTTTTTGATCTGTGCCCTTTCTTGCATATTTTCCATTTGTATGCTGGCAAATGCATACCCGACCTTTTCCTATAATGAAGTAAAGATGTTTACACACTGTTGACGATCTGTGCAAATTCCCAATTGCTTTTACATTATTTTACTAACTTGAAGACAATTTTTTATCATAATTATAGCTCTAATTATACATTGTACTATATTGAATATGAAAGCAGAAATGAGAAGACTCCATGTAGTCTCTACTTGTGAATAGCTATAGATTTTAACCAGAATAAAAGAGTTTAGGTTGAGACCAGAGAATGGAACCAGTGGTTATTTGTTCTTTTTTCTTTTTTTATTCATACCTAGTAGGGTTTTTTTTTATTGTACTATATCTTGACTAGGGTGAATGTTATTCTTTTTTAAAGTATACTCTTCAAAAAAAGAAACACAAAAGGGTACAAATGGGTTATAACTCCGATTTTATGTTTCCTACCGGTTTATGCTTTGTGAATATAAGGTCATTGCATGTCCCAAACACATTCCCACGGTTACATTCGATAAAACGCAGCTACTGTACAATAAAGTTCCAAAATGTGAATATTCGCAAAAACGCAGCCACGTGCAAACCATGTCACCACTGCACGTGCGTTGTCTGCACGTGCCACATGAACACCGACAGTATAAAAGTGCAGGGTGTTCGCTTGCCTGGCCTCTGTATCTGGCCGACAGTTGACAATCCAGGACATGCCACGTCTCAGTGAACCGCAGAGAAACAATGCCATCGGCCGACTAGACGCAGGCGAATCCAGAACGGCCGTTGCCAGGGCATTCCATGTGTCCCCAAGCACCATCTCCAGACTGTGGGACCGTTACCAGCAACATGGATCAACACGTGACCTCCCTAGATCCGGTCGACCACGGGTCACTACCCCCGGGCAGGACCGCTACATCCGGGTACGCCACCTTCGGGAACAATTGACTACTGCCACCTCCACAGCCGCAGCAATACTAGGTTTGCGCAGGATATCCGACCAGACCGTACGGAACCGCCTACGTGAGGTAGGAATTCGTGCCAGACGTCCAGTTCGAGGTGTCATCTTAACACCACAACACCGTCGACTCCGACTGCAGTGGTGCCAGATTCATCGACAATGGCCTCGACTGCGATGGAGACAGGTGTGGTTCAGTGACGAGTCCCGATTTCTGCTCCGACGTCATGATGGAAGATGTCGCGTGTATAGGCGTCGTGGTGAACGTTATGCGGCAAACTGCGTGCAGGAAGTGGACAGATTCGGCGGGGGTAGTGTCATGGTGTGGGCAGCCATCTCACACACTGGCAGAACTGACCTGGTCCACGTGCAAGGCAACCTGAATGCACAGGGCTACATTGACCAGATCCTCCGGCCACACATCGTTCCAGTTATGGCCAACGCCAACGCAGTGTTCCAACATGACAACGCCAGGCCTCACACAGCACGTCTCACAACGGCTTTCCTACAGAACAACAACATTAATGTCCTTCCTTGGCCATCGATATCACCGGATTTGAACCCAATTGAGCATCTATGGGACGAGTTGGACCGACGCCTCCGACAGCGACAACCACAGCCCCAGACCCTGCCCGAGCTGGCAGCAGCCTTGCAGGCCGAGTGGGCCACCATCCCCCGGGACGTCATCCGTACTCTGGTTGCTTCAATGGGCAGGCGGTGCCAGGCAGTTGTCAACACACGCGGAGGCCACACCCGGTATTGACTCCAGATGACCTTGACCTTGGTGGTGTGTCCTATCACTTACTCACAATGGACTAGAGTGAATTGTGAACAATCCTGCAACATTTGGTAATTATCGGACTCACCATTCAATAATTAAATCAATTCTCCAAATGTTACGACAATGTGGTTTTGCGTTTCTTCTTTTGAAGAGTATATATACCATCTGTCATTTTATTATTTCATTGTTCTATACTTTCCTTTGACACCCAACACAGGGATATAAACAAATGCTCACCCCTCATCCCAGGTGAGTAGAAGTTGCTAGAGATGAGTATAATTTAAAGTATGTTAGTCCCTTCGGCCAGTGATTCTAAAGAGATGGGGCACAAATTTAAGAGTTTTACCATGATGCTACATAGGTGATGTGTATTCCTTAACAGCTTGCTACAACCCACAGAGGTTTTAGCATTTCAGGATGTCCCAATACTAGGACGACTAGTGAGTGTTCTTGGGGACTAGTTACTTTTCTAAACTACTAGTCCTCTAGACCAATGAAAATATTTCTTAATTTCAATTTTAAAAAAAGAAGAAATCTGTGTCGGGTGGTGTTGAAACATGAAATCATCCATTGTCATATTATGAAGTTCACTGTTGTATTTGTTTGAGCAGGGTTTCTTTCACTGGTTCTGGCACTTGTATTTGCTGTCCAGTGATGCCAACAATGTAGTTAGCGTGATTGGTTCCGATTGGCTCCTTGTGGTTGGTAGATTTGGACGCTGTGTTCGGAATGTCATTTCCCTGGTGCTAGCCATGTTTTTGATGATCTCCTCGGTGCAGTCAGGTCACATTGGCATGCTTCTTTTCCTGCTTCATTGCCTTTACGCTTTCTCAATCATGCAGTGTAACATTCTTCATCTTCAAGTTCCCGGTTCACTGAAACAGTATCTAGGTCACATGCATATGTCTCTGGGTTTTTTGTGTGATTCTTATCACTGTCACCATTTTTCTGTTCTTTTTTTCTTTTAAATTTTGTTTTGTTTTGTTATCTTTGTGTTGTATTTCAGTCTTTTAACATTTTCCAGTAACCATTGTTTATTTTTCTTTTGGCATATTTTCCTTTCAATTTGTCATATTTTCGTTTCAATTTGTCACATTTTCCTTTCAATTTGCCACTTGGTGTAGCATTTCCCATGTCAGTCTGTAACATTTCCCAGTTCAATGATATTGTAGTTACACATGTTACATATCAATACCTAACATTTCTGTTTCTATTCGTATTATTCCCTACATCCATCTATAATATGCCTACAAAATTTATTTTTCCCACTTTTAAAGTAACTAATTTCTTTTACAAAATTTACATTTCCCACTATTAAAGTAACTATTTTCTTTTACAAAATTTACTTTTCCCACTTTTAAAGTAACTATTTTCTTTTACAAAATTTACATTTCCCACTTTTAAAGTAACTATTTTCTTTTACAAAATTTACTTTTCCCACTTTTAAAGTAACTATTTTCTTTTACAAAATTTACATTTCCCACTTTTAAAGTAACTATTTTCTTTTACAAAATTTACATTTCCCACTTTTAAAGTAACTATTTTCTTTTACAAAATTTACGTTTCCCACTTTTAAAGTAACTATTTTCTTTTACAAAATTTACTTTTCCCACTTTTAAAGTAACTATTTTCTTTTACAAAATTTACATTTCCCACTTTTAAAGTAACTATTTTCTTTTACTCTGTTCATCTCTCCCTCTCTCTCTCTCTCTCTCTCTCTCTCTCTCTCTCTCTCTCTCTCTCTCTCTCTCTCTCTCTCTCTCTCTCTCTCTCTCTCTCTCTCTCTCTCTCTCTCCTCTCTCTCTCTCTCTCCTCTCCCTCCCCCTCCCCTCCCCCCCCCCCCCCCCCCAACTATATAAGATTTGGATGTGCATTCTGTTTACATTTTTCTGTCGGTGTATTGATATATAATATCTGATGGAAAGAGGGATCACACCACAATACTAATTAATGGAAAAAAATGCTTGCAAACAAATCTCTTATCCATAGTGTGAAGAAGTCAACTTACTGACATTCAACCTGTGGACATGACATGTTTGAATTTTAGTCAGGCATGAAGTCACGACTAGTGATTTACATTTGGTCACCAGTAGCAAGGATTTCTTTATTTCTGTCTCTCAGTATGCATCAATACAGTATTTTGCTACAATCTTTAACTTTTTCTTTCTACTGGGTGGGTGTGTGGGTGGGTGTACCTTCTTCACATCTGTGGAACTTAATAATTGTTGATAATTGTCCCTAAGTTTCCTTTAGTTTTAAGAATCTATTTACATGCATATTTGTATTGTGTCATTATTAACTGTTTATTTACAAGTCTGATGTTATAAATACATGTGTAATATGACACACAGACTTGCTTGTATGTTAATGAAGCACTTCCATAATGTGTGAGCACATTAAATGGCTAGAAAATGCCGATCATTACATTACGCACATAGTGGTGATTGGGTAATTACCGTTACAGTTTTTGATCAGGGTCTGATCCCAGGCTGTGGTAAAGTGGGAGGTAAGAACCTGGTACCTGTCTGTATCCATGTTCTCCAGCTACATACACACGGGAGATCCATGCACTTAGTCACTGAGACAACTTTCTCCTCCGCCTACCAGAGATAGTGTCTGTGATAGTGGCAGTGTGTCATAGTGATGGGCAGACGTAACGTACAGCACTATAGTGCAATGAACAACCTTTCAGAAATGGACAAGGCTATTTTCTGATAGTGAGCATGCTGGGTTAATATTGCACCAGCAATGTTGGAAAAGATTCAAAACATTGTTCTTTTGCCTACCTGGTTACCATGGTGATGGATTTGGGCAGTACAGATATAATGTTGCTGACATTGAGATACATGTTTTGTAGTGTGTATTGGTGTGAGATGTATAAATTGTTGAAAGTGTAGAACGCAGTTTATAAGACGTTCGTTTGGCAGAGGTTATTGAAAGAACAACAAGTGTTTGTTGAGATTATAGTTGGTATTGGTCATGGCTAGTGAAGAGAAAAGATCTATGGATCGGGAGTTGATTAAACGGACAGCTTCTAGACTACCAAAAATATCATCAAAGATGAAATATCGGATAATGATGTCTAACTTTAAGGTAAGTTTTGAGATATTTTCGTGAAATGTTCTGTCTGTTTCATTTGTAGGTAGGAAACAAAATTGTTGTATGAGTTGGTCATAATTAGCATTGTATTCCTGTAATTGTTGGTATTTTGCGGTTTTTGTTTTTATTTGTATTGTAGTAAAAAGTAATTATTTGTCAAAATGGGTATCTGCCTAAACTGGTAATCTGCATGAACTATGTAGTGCTTCTATTTGGAGATAACTTTAAGTTTTCACAGTCTTAATCCAAAGTTGAAGTACGAGCTCTACAACATGTAGGAAAAAGTACACATATACGTTAAAACGCATATCAAGTTGTTATATTTTAGCATTTTGAAATGCATTACGGTCATATTGAAGTTCATTTGTAATTTAAAAAGGGAGAAGTGGCAAAATGTGGGGTATAAAATTACAAAAGAAACAAAACACCAACCTTACAGTATATTACAGAGTTGTAACAAATGTTTTGGATTTATCTACTTGTTGACAGTTTTAACCAATTTAAATATCAGCTGGAATTATACTACTTATTTGTTAGGGATATACGAAATATATCATGATAAACAATTTGTACATATCTTAAAGTTGTCCAACATGTGATCAATAAGCCTATGTGGTTTGGGTGTTCAGACAAGACAAGACAAGACAAGACAAGACAATTTTTATTCAGTATAAAGGCCATAGGCCCATAATACAGTCAGAAACTGTTATACATGTTTGTGCATATGTAGTGTTTACACAGTATATGATAGGTATATATTTAAATATTTAAGTATTTCTAAGTTTTTGCACATTATAAAGATAAAGACATACATTGAATAATACATCCAAATTTTCTGATGTCATATCTATAAAGGTTTGCATTGAATGTTTTTTTTTATGAATTTAGTAATATAGTGATCTCTTAGTACATTATAACGCTTACACACAAACAAAATATGGAGTTCATCCTCAATATATCTTAATCCATGATCCAGGCAATATGGACAGAGTCTTTCAGTGTAGGTTATGTTGTTATATCTTCCTTGGTTAACAGCAAGTCTAAAGTTACTACATCTAAACCTTGTATATACTACTTTAAGATAAACAGGTATTTCATAAGTGAGATAATGTTCTACATTTAACAATGACTTGTAATCTCCATAGTAATGCGTGACTAGTTAGATACGTCATCCATTGATTACAATAATGCAGTTGCTGTACTTGACATGTTTACCAAATATTCCTAGTGAATGTTGAGTACTATAATAATAAACAGTTAAAAAAGGTAATTTGGCTACCAAAGCTGTTACATGGTTTCCCATTGTTGCCATGTTATTCATCACTAAACTCAGAACTTTGTGTAGTGAAAGTGTAGTGCCCCTTATTGTTAACCACTATTACAAGAGCACATTTGAGAAACTATATTTGAGAACAAGTTTAAGTGTTTCTTCTGAAAGTGAAACCTGTTCTGTACTGAAGCCAGACCACTTTGAACTTGTGATAAAGCTATCATTATTCCAATAAATAATGTGGTCTGTCTGGTTTTATAACAGAAAGCCACACTGTATAGAAATAAACTTTTTACGTTCAGCAGCCGTTTGAATTGGTTGGCGTCTCTTGTATTTCATTTGGTTCATTTCACATGTTGATAATGCTAGTTGCATATCTGCAGACAGTTCTAAAGTTTGTTTTCTTTAATGACACCACTAGAGCACATTGATTTATTAATCATCGGCTATTTGGATGTCACTTTTGGTAATTTCGATGGTAAGTCTGAGGAAACTGGCTAAATTTTTCCATTAGTAGCAAGGGGTCTTTTCTATACACCATCTCACAGACAAGATAGCACATACCACAGTGTTTTATATACCAGTTGAGGTGCACTGGCTAGAACAAGAAATAGCCCAATGGGCCCACCGACGGGGATCCGACCGTGCATTTAGCGAATGCTTTACCACTGGGCTATGTCCCAGCCTCATCAGTAGACGGATACAAGTGTATGAAAATCAGATGTGATTAAAAAAGATTCAGTCTGATTGCTTGTTAAATTGGTAGATAACTGTAGCCTACATGTTTGCATGTAGCAGGTTTCTACTCTAGTCTTCTTGTGGCGGGTTCAGCTCAGTCAGTTCAGTGCTCACCTGAGGTGCCTGCATTGCAGGATCGAACCACCTCGGTGGATCCATTCAACTGATTAAGTTTTTTTCATTCCAACCAGTACATTACAACTGGTCAACAGCCATGGTATATGCTTTCCTATCTGTGGAAAAATGCATATAAAAGATCCCTTGCTGCATCAGGAAAAATGTAGCGGGTTTCCTCTGATGACTTCGTGTCAGAATGACCAAATGTTTGACATCCAATAGCCGATAAACACCACTAGTGCACATTTATTTCTTAATCATCAGCTATTGGATGTCAAACATTTGGTAATTTCAACATTGTCTAGAAAGGACACATAAATTTTTCCATTAATAGCAAGGGATTTGTTTATATGCACCATCCCACACCCAGGATAGCACATACCACTGCCTTTGATATACCAGTTGTGGTGAACTGGATGAAATGAGAAATAGCCCAATAGGTCCTCTGATGATCCAAGAGCGACTGCACATCAGTAGAATGCTTAATCACTGGGCTACATCCCACCCCTAGAATATCACATTTACCTTAGGCATAACATAATCTAAAGACAAAAACTAGAATATCACATTTACCTTAGGCATAACATAATCTAAAGACAAAAACTAGAATATCACATTTACCGTAGGCATAACATAATCTAAAGACAAAAACTAGAATATCACATTTACCTTAGGCATAAGATAATCTAAAGACAAAAACTAGAATATCACATTTACCGTAGGCATAACATAATCTAAAGACAAAAACTAGAATATCACATTTACCTTAGGCATAACATAATCTAAAGACAAAAACTAGAATATCACATTTACCGTAGGCATAACATAATCTAAAGACAAAAACTAGAATATCACATTTACCGTAGGCATAACATAATCTAAAGACAAAAACTTTCAACAACTTTAAATAACCAGTGTTAAGTATTTAAGTGTTGTGAAACAAGTGCTGACACATAGTAATCAAAGGAAACCCGCTACATTTTTTTTCTAATGTAGCAAGGAATCTTTATATGCACTTTCCTGCAGACAAAAAATTACATACCATGACCTTTGAACAGTTGTGGTGCACTGGCTGGAACGAGAAAAAACAGTCACTTGAATGGATCCACTGAAGTGGTTCGATCCTACAACAGAAACACCTCAAGTGAGCACTCAACCGACTGAACTAAATCTCCTCCCCCCCACCCCCCCACCCCCAATCCTGTTAGAGGCAGCAAGAAATCTAGAGTTTGATTTTGTTTATTAGTTTGCAAAAAAAGGGTATTTTAAATGTATTTCTCTAGAAACATTGTAGTACGTATTCTGACTTTTGATATACGTCGGTCACTGGGTTCCAGTGTAGTTAATGAAGGCAGAGGAACTGATAGTGATTATAGAAAGTTAAATCTTGTGGTATGTAGTAAAAGACCTGGCTATTCCAAACTGATAAATCAAGACAAGACTGACGTGTGGATTTACAATTACACATACCTCACCAGCCATAATATGTTGTTCTTCACACAAATGTGATGCACCAATGGAAGCATGGTGATTGAAACTCTTCCAGAGGGAAAGTCTGGCTGACTTCAGTCCTCCGCACCTGGGCACTGGCTACCAGCAAACAAATAAACCTTCTTTTAATTTGTATAGTTTGCATTTATCATGTTTATTACCACACATTAAAGAAGTGGGAATTTTTTTTTGAAGTACACATAATTACCTACATTGTTTTAAGTTTTATCTCATCCACCATGTTCCGCTAAATGTTGGAACAGTTCCTGTGTTTTTGCATTTGGTAACAGCCCTGGAATAGAATTTGTCTAACCTTTTTTTTCTCCATCTGCCGTTTATTTCCTTAAATCTTCTATAAATGTGTATAGCAGATATTTGTAATAGAGCAAGTGCAGCATTCAAAAGACAGTAATAAAAATGGGAAAAGACGAAATTACCACAGAGAGATAAAATAAAATGAGTCATTGCTGTTTTCAAGAGTTTACAGCAAACTGTATTTTACCTCTTAGATAAAGGTGATATTATAAATATTACTTTTAAAAAGGAACAAGAAGCATTTATGGCAGATGGATAAAATGGAATGAAAATTTTTCATATTTTGGTAGGTTTACAGAAAATAAAGTTTTCTTGGTTATGACTTTCTGTCATGTCTATACACAAAGATATTTTTTCTTTTATTGTGTTGAGCTATAAAACAATCTTTTGAAACTGTATGAACAGAAAATAAGCTGTTCAATAATGGGAAGTTTCCTTCTGTGCCTTATGTTAGTGATACATCATCAAATTAGTTTAGCATATTTTCCTGTACTCTCCACCAACTTCAGAGAGTCCCGCATCTCCTTGTACCTCTACCACAGGAGTAGTGGTTCCTGGCTGTCTCGTTTGATGTGTGTGTAAACAATCGTACTTGTTTCACAGCCTTGATTGATGGGACATTGACTGTCTCTGTGGCTCCCAGGACCATGTTGTACTTTATTTTTACACACTGTTTTGTCTTCCCGTATTTTCACTTTAACTGTAGATGAGTAATGTTCATCTGCTGACACCTCAACGCATTGTTTAGTCACCAGCT
This sequence comes from Gigantopelta aegis, assembly GCF_016097555.1. Taxonomy (NCBI): domain Eukaryota; kingdom Metazoa; phylum Mollusca; class Gastropoda; order Neomphalida; family Peltospiridae; genus Gigantopelta; species Gigantopelta aegis. Next base: position 6,842,592 of record NC_054704.1, on the reverse strand, counting down.
ATTAGCTGTCATTAGGTAACTGCAGTGCTTTTGCAGTATGCAATTAAAAAAAAACCCAATGTTATATATTCTAGATCATAAAATATTAGTGATCTTAAAATTGAAGGAAATCGATATAAATGACAATATTATTAGCTACATAAAACTATAACACGGTCGTCATATCGGACAATTAAAAATAAAAAATTGGCTAAAATAACAAATTTTGATGTTGGTCAGCTTACATACAACTAACATTTATTAAAAAATGGCAGTGATGTGCTTATAACTATTGTTGTTTGATATCCTTTTGGTTTAATTAACAGCATGTAACAGTCTATTGTACATATCATTAAATTTTATCTTATGTGGCCTCGGTAAATTCACTCAAGTTTTTTGCTCGCTAACATTTTATGATTTACAGTAATCAAGTGATAAAATGGTGTTTTTCTATAAATACGTAGAAAAGGCATATATGACAATCGGACGCATCCCATTTAGTTTTTTGCAATAAATCTTGCCATAACAAAATGAAAAAGTAGCCGTAAGATGCCCTAGTTTATTATGAAAATGAACCCCTTTGAGAAATCCTGCTGATGCCAACTGGTATGACAATATAATTCTGGTGACAGATGTGCTATCACTAGTACAGTATATCCAACTCTAACACATGTAGTTGCTGATTAAACAACACACCTTTCCTCATTTAGACACAAATAATTTTCACTGTATAATTACTTTATTTCAATTTCATTCATTAGTTTGTATCCGACGCCATATAACTAAATAAAATGTGTTGAGTGCGTCATTAAATAAACCATTTCCTTCCTTCATTACTTTGTAGGCTTTTATAAACAAGAAGAAAAATGTATGGATTTACATTAATTTTGAGATAATTGGAACTATTTTAACAGTTTGCCTCTGAATCAGCAGCATGATGAATGATCCTTGTTAAGCTGGGAGTTTCCTCCCTCTAATTCAGAGCACCCATCTTTATTCCATTGATCAACATTTCTCACAGCATAAAGCACATTCTCTAAGCATCACAGGTAATGCATGCCATCTGCAACTGAAGCTGATGTGAAAAGGCATGTTGATTGTGGTACTAGCAGGTGGGACTTCTTCTTGTTGCAGAATCGTATACACACGTATTGGCAAGTCAGACGAATTGGCATTTCCACTGGCTTTTATCTGTATTAGATAAACTCTGATATCTTTGTTGTCCGGGAACAGGAGGTGCTGCGATGATAGTGGTGCTCACTGTGCAGTGTTCCCTTTCTGTTGTTATTGGCTGCCACTGCACGCTTATTGGCACAATGTTAGTTTATAGGTGGCAGAACGCGAGCAAATGTTAGCTCATAATTTAGGTTAAAATGGAAAGGAATGGTTGGGAAAGCAAACCAATACCGGAAAATCATGTTATCTTCCTGGCGCACACACTGTTTATTTTTGGTCTCAATGCAACAATAAAGATTGTGCCATTTGGATGATAAAATGTATAATTGGTATGTGTTAATTTTTTTCCATGCTTAGAGAAGACATATAAGCCAAATGGTTTGCAGTATCTGAATGAGTGGAATAGTTGCTAATCTCATAAAAATGAACACATCTGCTCTCATAATTTCTCCTTCACATCCCTCTAGTAAGCACCATAATGTGATAATACTTGACCTGTATTAAACAGCCAGTTGTCTCAAGAGACCACCTTTTAGATACTCCCTCAGGTGACCCGAGAAATTTTATAGCTGTTTTATTTATTTTTTTACCCTTCATCTTTCCTACCATCCTGGCTATTATCACATTTGTTTATGGAATTTTGAATTTACCACCTTGAATATAATTGCTAATGCTGTTAAGACAATTGGCTTCCATCAGAATTTCTAAATCTGTTCTTGCCGACATGTTTAGCATTTTCAACATACCTTCTATATGCATGTTTTAAACTTAGGATGTTTATGTCTGAGAAACTGTTTATAATATAAAGATGTATTGGGAATTGGAAATTGCTGCTAAATATACAAAATATCAGATCAGTAGGATATATAAACTACAGTCTTTAATAGGCACTATTTTCAGGTGAACTAGCTGGTGTTATATAAATTTAAGATTTCATTTGCCTATTTCTGTTATCATGCAGATATCTGTATGAATAAATGATAGCATGAACAAACTTGTGAAGTAAACAATATGTGGAGACTGAATTAAACATGGCTATAGAAACCAACATACAGGTAACTATACTGGGCTGGCAGGGCTCTCTGTTCTGTGCTTGAAGTGTTCTCCAGGTTTTGTGTATAAAGTTTCTTACCATTCATCCTGACATCTGGTAGTTGAGTCAATGTCGATCTCACCTTAGAGCTGAACCAATGTTTTGGGAGTGGGCCTAGGTGCATGACAATTGCATTCCTTTCTGGCTGGAAGACATTTTTCTGTTCGTTACGCAACATGGCATGATGAGAACTGGGCTTCCGAAATGCGATACTGATAAGTCTTGTGGGAATCTTCAAAAGATGGTGTGCTGCCTGTGAAGTTTACTCATTCAGGAGAAGAATTTTACACGATAAGAACTGATTCTTTCTGGTGCTTGGGAGGAGGATTGTAATTCATTGATTAATAGACAAAAATATATGCCACTTTATACTTCTCTCACATAAATATTATGATGGAGTCTGGATTTATGTTTCCATTCTGAGATTGATCACAACACAGAAGAGAATTATGTTCCAGTTACCAAACTATTTCTGGAATATATTTGGAGGAGTTTAAATCACAGAATTTGATGTAATTTTTACATTTTATGGACATTACTCTTTTCAAGTTGAACAGTGTTTTTCTACATTTGCTGTAACATACTGAAACATTTAAAAAGAAACAACCTTAAATATTTCATTTAATGGTCAAATAACTGTTGACTGATTTTGAAAATCAAAATGTCAGACCAGTTTGCTTGTCCTGTGAAAAAATTGGCTCGACTAGTTATTAAGCGAAATATTCAAGATGCTCAAACAAATCCACCAGCCCTTAACCACAGAACAATCCCTGATGATGTTAAGCCTTTATTTCGCACAGTGGTTCAGGTTCCATCAACTCCACAGTTTTACCAGTGTTCTTTAGTACCCTTCCAAGCATCAAAAGGGTCAAGGACATTTCATTTACCCCCAACCTGGGAGTCCTCCAGCAACCCCTGTGATAGGTGTGGGTGTGATTTCTGCTGCTTGTGCTCATCAGAGGCTACCCGTGTTATGAACAAAAGATACTGGAGTACTCCTCAGTTTCGACTCAGTGTGTCTATTGGGCTCAGTGAAAAGGTGAGAACTGGAATATCAATTGGGGAGACTGAAAATAGTGAGATATTACAGCTAGCTAGAGGCAGTGAGAACTGGTTTGTTGGGGTCAATGAAATGATGAGGAGAGGGTTGTCTGTAAATAGGTTCAATGAAGAGTTGAGATCATTGTTATTGGGGCCAGAGATATGATGAGAACAGGGTTGTGTTCTCATCTTATTACCCACCTTTTCACCTATTGTTACTAGGGTCAGTGAAGAGTTGAGATCATTGTTATCGGGGCCAGAGATATGATGAGAACAGGGTTGTGTTACTAGGGTCAGTGAAGAGTTGAGAACATTGTTATCGGGGCCAGATATGATGAGAACAGGGTTGTGTTACTAGGGTCAGTGAAGAGTTGAGAACATTGTTATCGGGGCCAGAGATATGATGAGAACAGGGTTGTGTTACTAGGGTCAGTGAAGAGTTGAGATCATTGTTATCGGGGCCAGATATGACGAGAACAGGGTTGTGTTACTAGGGTCAGTGAAGAGTTGAGATCATTGTTATTGGGGCCAGATATGATGAGAACAGGGTTGTGTAACTAGGGTCAGTGAAGAGTTGAGATCATTGTTATTAATGTCGGTGAAAAGGTGGGTAATAAGATGAGAACATTATTGTTTTTCGGGTCATAAAAACAGTAGAACATTGTGCTATTTGGGTCAGTAAAAAGTTGAAAACATTGCTGTTGGGGTCATAAAAAAGTGAGAACATTGTATTAATGGGGTCAATGAAAAGTGATCTTGACCATTTTGTTATTGGGTTACTTCAAGAGTTCAGAAGAAGAGTGTTGTAGGGGTCAGTTAAAATGAGAATGTTATTATATGTATGTGTCCATACAGAGGTAAAAACTGTGTGGTGGTGGGGTCAGTGAAACAGTAAGAACATGTTTATTGATGATCATAGAAAGTTGAAAACAATTCTTTACTTGGTTTACTAAAAAGGCAATAAAAGTACATTGAAAAGCTGAGAATTGGTATATATCTTTTGAAGTCACTAAAAAGGATCAGAACAGTGTATCTATTGGTCAGATAAGATGATATCTACAATGCCAAATTTCTACACAACCCACTCAAGCACATGTCTGTGCATATTAATTAATACTTGAGTATGGCAGTTGGTTTATAATATATTCAGGCATGAAGTTTTACAAGTTGTGGTGTTGTCTGTCACTGTTGTGGAAGTGCAGACCGTGCCAAAACACACACAACTCTCTTTATACTATACCTAGCTGCTTCACATTGTTTGTTTTCTCTCTCAACACAAATTAAAAGTAACTGCATGTCTGCCTTGTTTTCTGCACACTGTTGAGAATGAAAATATTACTTTACGCCTAAGTCAATAACACAAAACAAATTTAGCATTTTCAAGATGTGCACAATGAATTTTTCCTTTCGAGTTCTATTTTTAAAAATAGTTTCAGATTTTGTGAAGTTTTAGATAAGATTGTAACAAAATATACTATTAACATTGTTACGTGTATTGTTTAAAGATAAGCTTATATACAGAAGTGATGGATAATTGTGCATTTTAAGTTACAAGTGTCTGTGACCATAACTGGCCGAGTAGATATGTCATGTCTTGTAATTGGCTGAGTAGATGTGTCATATCTTGTAACTGGCTGAGTAGCTATGTCATGTCTTGTTAGCTAAGTAGATGTCATGTATTGTAATTGGCTGAGTAGATGTGTCGTATCTTGTTACTGAGTAGATGTGTCATGTCTTGTAACTTAGTAGATGTGTCATGTCTTGTAACTGGCTGAGTAGATATGTCATGTCTTGTAACTGGCTGAGTGGATGTGTCATGTCTTGTAACTGGCTGAGTAGATGTGTCATGTCATGCCATGTACCTGGCTGAGTAGATGTGTCATGTCTTGTAACTGGCTTAGTAGATGTGTCATGTCTTGTAATTTGCTGAGTAGATATGTCATGTATTGTAATTGAGTAGGTGTGTCATGTCTTGTTACTGAGTAGGTGTGTTATGTCTTGTAACTTAGTAGATATGTCATGTCTTGTAACTGGCTGAGTAGATGTATCATGTATTGGAACTGGCTCAGTAGATGTGTCATGTATTGTAACTGGCTGAGTAGATGTGTCATGTCTTGTAACTGGCTGAGTAGATGTGTCATGTCTTGTAACTGGCTGAGTAGATGTGTCATGTCTTGTAACTGGCTGAGTAGATGTGTCATGTTTTGTTACTGAGTAGATATGTCATGTCTTGTAACTGGTTGAGTAGATGAGTCATGCCTTGTAATTGGCTGAGTAGATGTGTCATGTCTTGTAACTGGCTGAGTAGATGTCATGTATTGTAATTGAGTAGGTGTGTCATGTCTTGTTACTGAGTACATGTGTTATGTCTTGTAACTTAGTAGATATGTCATGTTTTGTAACGGAGTAGATATGTCATGTTTTGTTACTGAGTAGATGTGTCATGTCTTGTAACTGGCTGAGTAGATGTGTCATGTCTCGTAACTGGCTGAATAGATGTGTCATGTCTTGTAACTGGCTGAGTAGATGTGTCATGTCTCGTAACTGGCTGAATAGATGTGTCATTTCTTGTAACTGGCTGAGTAGATGTGTCATGTCTCGTAACTGGCTGAATAGATATGCCATGTCTTGTAACTGGCTGAGTAGATATGCCATGTCTTGTAACTGGCTAAGTAGATATGGCATGTATTGTAACTGGCAGAGTAGATGTGACATGTATTGTAACTGGCTGAGTAGATGTGACATGTATTGTAACTGGCTGAGTAGATGTGACATGTATTGTAACTGGCTGAGTAGATGTGACATGTATTGTAACTGAGTAGATGTGACATGTATTGTAACTGGCTGAGTAGATGTGACATGTCTTGTAACCGAGTAGACATGTCATGTCTTGTAACCAAGTACATGTACATGTTCGCTGTCACTGTTTTCTGCAGCACTGTTGAGAGCATTAAACTATTCGTTTGAGAATAATATGATTTGTGGAGCTCTATCAGGTGTAAGGCTACATGCCAGGAACCTGCAGCGTTAAATTATAGGTAGACAGGCTTCGGAGCTACACTTGTAGTAGAATACCTTTATCAGCTGAACTAACAGAGATGCAGATAAAATTGTATTGTACTGATGTACTTTATTCATAATGAAAAAGAAAGTAAAACCAAAACCAAAAATGTAATCCCCAAATGCCCTAAAAGCCAAATCTATAACAATATTGAATGATTTTATTTAGTATTTTAAATTGTATATTTTTAACTTAATGAATTCTTTCCACAGTACATAATTGATGTCAGTGATACATTTATTGAAATTCGAAAAGAAGATAATCTGACAGCATGATTGCAAAACACACCGTATAACAATAGAATCAGTTGGAGCTCCTTGTTTAACTAGTTTAGTCATTAGTATTTTAAACATTAAAGGTCATTGTATGTATTGTTCTGTCTGGATGAATGTGACATGAAAGATCCTTTGTTTTTACATTGAAAAGAGTAACTTATTTGTTGGGTGATTTTTTCCCCTCACAGTTTTATTACATGGAACACACAATCAGGAAATGTTGTATCATAGAGCTCTGCTGGTTAAACAATATACTGGTACTTGTGTGTTGTAGTATATTCCCTTCATGCGCAGATAATCATGTTTGGCGTATGTTCCAGTTCCTTTGAGGGTGTGGTTCATAAATGATTCATCAAATTTTCCAGTATATTTGTTTACATTGTATCAACATCTCTGCAACTCGTGCATTGTATGTATCTATGCGGGATGGGGGTGGGTAATAGCCAATTCTATGTGTTTAGAGCTTAAGTCTTAAGTTAGGGTTTGGTGTTCATTTTGCCCCACGTTGTACAATGATTGAAATCAATCGTACTGCAGCTCAGTTACACTGGTAATGTCAGAGTAACATCACTGTCTGATAACATATGTTGCCCACAGGGATGTGTTTATCAAGTTTACAGTATTGCTGTCTTCCTTGGTGAATTCCTCCTTGCTAATGGTGCACAGGTGCAGTTAGAGAGTAACTGATCCTTTATAGTTAACAGATATTAAGGCATGTTGGTGGAGAACCAGCATGTGTATAAATTGTTTGATGAAAATCAAAAGAAATGTATTCTTGCGTTAGTAGTCTGTTCCTGTCAACAGTTGTTTATTTCTTACTTTTTCGTTCCATTATAATTGGCGCTATATAACTTTTATTTCTGACTTAAGCGAATCTGGAGGTTGTTTGATTTGATTGGTGGGGAGACTTGTAATATCTGATTATTATTGTGAAACATTATTTTATGTTTTAATAATCTAGTTAAATGAGAAAGTGTCATACACAATATATGTCTTGTTTTATAAACTTGAGCTGTTAGAATTAACAGTTATGAGTCTGGTTAATCCTTGTTACCATCCTTATAATAAATTTTGTCTTTCTCCTTTTTTCAAACGACCAGGACACAGAACAGGTGCAGTATTGTTCCATGGACAATCAGTATGATTATTCTGTCATCAACATCATCATCGTTATCATCTGTACATAACCTGTATCATTCCTTGATATCAGTGTTTTAGTGCATAGGTCCCAATCCACCACCATTAGTCCAAAAGATCCACCCCTCCCCAACCAAATCAACCCGTATTCAAATATTCAAACATTGAAGTATTTTTAAAAATGTATCATGCAGACAAAATATGTATATGACTTTAAATTATATTGCTGCATTTTGTTCTGTCTGTGTTGTTTTGGTCATAGTTCCACTTTGGTATGATTATTTTGTATTGCTGAGCATTTCTTATAAGAACTGTATTGTTTATGATTGTTGGCATGAGTCCTAATTAATAATTCAGCTCATTTCTGTGATACTGTAATTTTCTCTGAGTGACCTTTGATAACTTAGATTTGGCTAATGTTTCTTTTTTCTTAACAGCTTTTTAATATTGCTGTTTTTAGGGAAGTTGTGTTTGCATGCTGCAAGTTTAAACAATACCAATGTTAGAAATATTGGCCAAGTTTGAGCATTCCTTTGTGTTGGTCGGTGCAATTGATGCTGCACTTTCAAATCCTATTATTATTTTGTTCCATATTTACATTTGTGAAACAATGTGATAGAAGTGTAAATCTACATGTATAGTCATTCTGTCAGGGAACACCTTTTTTTTTTTCATACTTTGGAATTTACTACAAGTTATTTATTTATCAGCACACAAAAATAGTATTTTGTTGTCATTTTCAAAACAGTTTTACTTTCTTCTTACATCAAACCAAACCGAAATTATTTATCAAAAACATTTTGGAGAATGGGACAGACTATAGTTACATGTTCGTACATAGAGACAGCTCAACAATTTTTTTTAAAGATAACAAATTAATATTTGTGTTAAAACAAGCCAATGGTACATGCCTATATAATACTAGTATAACCAACTAATTATACAGTGTAACCCCTCTAAACCCCTCTAAACTCCTCTAAACCATGGCACCAAGTATTGTTCTGTAATCATACTTAACAAGCCAATGGTACATGCCTATATAATACTAGTATAACCAACTAATTATACAGTGTAACCCCTCTAAACCCCTCTAAACCGGACAGCCATGGCACCAAGTATTGTTCTGTAATCATACTTAACAAGCCAATGGTACATGCCTATATAATACTAGTATAACCAACTAATTATACAGTGTAACCCCTCTAAACCCCTCTAAACCCCTCTAAACCCGGACAGCCATGGCACCAAGTATTGTTCTGTAATCATACTTAACAAGGGACCATGAAAAACCATTTAGAGGGGTGTCACAGTATTAGGTGCTTCGCCTCCTGTTTTAAAACACAATGAATCATACCCTAATCAAGACCATTCTATACAAGTATGATGAATCATACCCTAATCAAGAACATTCTATACAAGTATGATAAATCATACCATTAATCAAGACCATTCTATACAAGTATGATGAATTATACCCTAATCAAGACCATTCTATACAAGTATGATGAATCATACCCTAATCAAGACCATTCTATACAAGTATGATGAATCATACCCTAATCAAGACCATTCTATACAAGTATGATGAATCATACCCTAATCAAGAACATTCTATACAAGTATGCACTTTGATTTGTATCAGCACCATATAGTCACGTGCAAATATTATCTTATAGGAGCTTCAATATATGTAATGAATAGCATCCTTATTTTAGATTTACCTTATCTTAAAAATGGAGTCTTTTGTCATGCTTTAATAAATAAAACTGAAAACAGAAAAAACAACCATTCCACATTCAATAATGTAGTAAAGCTTTCTCACTATTGTTGAGAACTGTAGTTCATGAGAATGACTATGATAAAACGTATTTCAAGGCTGACTACACCTGTAAGATAGAATCATGCCTCCTACCTTGAAGTGTCAAGTTACATTCTGATTTGGTTTATCGCCGTTTATTATCACCTGTGTTATTATCATAATTATACCGAACTTTATGCATGAGTATACATTGATACGAAGGCCTCTGTAGCTGTTGAGCCTTGTGGTGGAATGATGATTATCTTTGGTCCTGTATATAGTATGATAGCAGTCTGTATGTCCATGAGTCTGTTGATGTATGTAACAGTCTGAGCAGTGTGGTTAGGCCTTACGTTGTGTTAGAAGCTTGCATGGAGCTTCATATTACAAACCTGCATCATGGGCTGCATATTTAATTTATGTTATGGCAATGTTGTATGCATTGTGGGTATTGTAAGATATGATATAATAACTTTAAAACTTTGATGATGGATTTTATATAAGCAATAAATTTCATGCCTATGTTGCTAGAGTACATATTATACACTGTGCAGTGTTCGAGATTAATGGTATCCCGATATCCCGGGGAAACCAGAATTTAATTTTGGATACCAGACTTCAAGAACCCCGTATCCCACCGGGATACCATATAATACTAAATTCTCAGGTGGGATACCAGATTTTGAAATGTTAGTATCCAACTGGGATACTGCCCCAAAAGTTTAATCTCGAACACTGTAATTTATGTCCTATGTGTTGAAATGGGAAAATTAAGGGTGGGGTCGATGGTGTCAGCCCTTACTCATGACAAAAAAAACCTGTTTCTCTCCACCTCTAATATAAACAGAGACCACCCAACCCTGCAACATCTTGTGGATCTGCACCTGTGAAATCGTGAAATCATGATGCTGTTTATCTGAAGAATGTCTTTCAGCCCAGTGACTATATTATTCTTATATTCGCACCAGGTATTTGATATGTGGTATATGGTATACATGTATGTGTAATTACAGAGATACTCCTCATGGATATTTCACCTAGAGATTATTGCTGATAAGCTATGACAATAGCCGTGATAGTATGCTGATAGTACCCAGTTCATATTTCAAACCTGAAACCAAATATGACCAGTCACAGCTCAGACCAGACTGGTATGAATTTTTGTATTAAAATTTCCTCTGTTGCTAAGATCAGTGTCTCTTTCACCTTCAAGAATGACGTGGGAACCCGATACGTGTGTCATGTTACACTGGCCTACTAAAGCATCAGTCGGTCTGAACATCTGTGAAATCTCTACCATGCCTTCATAAGTAAATCAAGGGGTGGGATGTAACCCAGTGGTAAAGCGCTCGCTTGATGTATGGTCGGTGTGGGATCCATCCTCGTCTGTGGGCAGCCCATTGGGTTATGTCTTGTTCCAGCCACTGTACCACGACTGGTATATCAAAAGCTGTGGTATATGCTATCCTGTCTGTGGGATTGTGCATATAAAAGATCCCTTGTTACTAATGGAAAAATGTAGCAGGTTCCTCTCTAACTCTGTCAAAATGACTAAATGTTTGACATCCAATAGCCGATGATTAATAAATCAATGTTCTCTAGTGGTGTCATTAAACAAAGCAAACTTCTCTTAAGTAAATCACCTCAAAATGGTATATAAATGTGAAGGGGTTGTTTTTCAGGGGTTTTCCATAAAAAGTGGGGAAAAGTACATTAAAAGGGTTCTGTATTAGTCTTGACTAACCCAGGTTTTAAGAACGTATGAAAGTAAAACAGAAATGTTCATGATGAAGAAATGTTTGAAGAAAAGAGAAAGTGTATGTATACTCTGTTAGTACATGTAACACTTGTGACTATTACAAAGGCTTTTGTTAACTCATTAAAAATAGATGACCTGAATTTGTTTTGTTTGGCAGACTGAGGCCAGACATAAAAAATAAGAGGAAAATATAGCTGTTTCTAAAACATAATGCAATGGTTGCTGATGAACTAAAATGTGACATCTTCAACATTTTCTCACAATCAAAAATATCTTTGTGTTGGTTACAGTGCCACATATAAGATATGGTAGTGAACAAGGAAGATGGTGACATCCAACAATTAATACAAATAATTTCAGGCATTTCAGTTTTGAAAACCAAAAGAAAAGGGTAATTTTTGCGACAATAATTTTATTCACTGAAAATGTTTTCAAAAAGTAGACATGCGAGTATTTGAAGGAAAAAAAGAACATATTATTTCAACAAATCAGTTGAACATCTTTAATTCAAGAACTTGAAACATACATCGATCTCTCAGTGGTCTCTATAGAGAGAAGAAACCCCTTGATGTTCAGGGTTTTTCTGTTGAGATTGTCTGTAAAGTCTGTTTTTTTGCTCTTTGTGGAACTTGATGATTGTCTGTTTTAGGTAAAAGTGCTTTGTTGACGGCCTCTGTTGCATTTCTCTGAAAGATTCCCTTAGATATTCCAAGAGTTCATACATTCATCACAGGAGACATAAATGGGTGAACATTAAAGCAATGCCAATGAAGTTAAAGTTTGCTTTGTTTAACGACACCACTAGAGCACATTGATTTATTAATCATCAGCTATTGGATGTCAAACATTTGATAATTTTGACATATAGTCTTAGAGAGGAAACCCAGTACATTTTTCTGTTGGTAGCTATGTATCTTTTATATGCACCATCCCACAGACAGGATAGTGCATAACATGACCTATGATATACCAGTTGTGGTGCACTGGCTGGGACAAGAAATAGCTCAATGGGTCCGACGGGGACCGATGGGGACCGATCCCAGACAGACCGCACATCAAGCAAGTGCTTTACCACTGGGCTACATCCCACCCCCAACACCAATGAAATAAGGTTGTGGTAAGGACTGAAGTAAGGTTGTGGTAAGGACTGAAGTAAGGACTGAAGTAAGTTTGTGGTAAGGACTGAAGTAAGTTTGTGGTAAGGACTGAAGTAAGGTTGTGGTAAGGACTGAAGTAAGGACTGAAGTAAGTTTGTGGTAAGGACTGAAGTAAGTTTGTGGTAAGGACTGAAGTAAGGACTGAAGTAAGTTTGTGGTAAGGACTGAAGTAAGTTTGTGGTAAGGACTGAAGTAAGTTTGTGGTAAGGACTGAAGTAAGGTTGTGGTAAGGACTGAAGTAAGTTTGTGGTAAGGACTGAAGTAAGTTTGTGGTAAGGACTGAAGTAAGGTTGTAGTAAGGACTGAAGTAAGTTTGTGGTAAGGACTTCAAGGAAAAAGACTAAACAGAAACAACAAATGAACATTTATATAACAAAACTTAGACTTTTCCTACAGATAGGATGGCACAAATTATGGTCTCATCTACCAGTAATAGAATAATGATTGGAAGGCTTAGGGGAAATTAAAAAGAGTGCGTCCTCCCAAGAGGAGTTGATCCTATGGCAGTAGCATCTAAAATGAGCACTCTGCCACTTAGCGACATCTTAATTCTTCCATAAAACAGCTAAGAAAATAATAACCATTTAGCACCCACCCCCACACTGCAAATTTAACACCATTCCATGCTATCGCAAATCCTAGATTTTGGGTCGAATGCATAAGATTATGAGCTTGATTCTTAAAATATCTGTATTACATCATTTTATGATTCAGGCAGAATCTTAAAACATCTGTTTTCCAAAATTCAATGCCTGCTTGACCCATCCCTGTCCCATAAACACACTGCATGGTCAAATGTTAAAGCAATTATGAATATTGCCTTGTATAGGAATCTCCAATATATATATTTATATATACATATACAGATTCCCTGATCATGTGTAAAGGTCACCTGTTGATCAGGCCACATTTTATAGGTTCCTTGAATGACTGCTATACATAGTTGTGGTTGTAACTTCTGATTTGTGTAAAACATGGTGACATTCACATCTTACAGCTTATCAGCACTACATACATGTAGATCTAATGTTCACCAAGTGACCATGCTGGTGAGGTATCCATGCATTCAGTGTAATTTTGATACATATATGATTGACACACTTCCCACTATCATTTGGTGTATGGTAATTCTCAAATGGTTGGAGACTCCAGCTAGTCTGCTGTCCACCAATACACACAAAGCCGGAAAGCCTGACAATATTCAGACAGTGTGTGCTCTCCACAGTTTTATGTAGCTTCCCACCCAGTTCCGTCTCTGACCGTTTAGAATCACTGAGAACACAATAGGGTAATTTATTGACGCGATCATTTGATCTACCTCGGCTACACTGCTCATACCCAGCTTGTTAAGCATAATACTTGATAACAGCGCGAATGGTCTCACCCACACTTGAGGACACAGTCACCTGTATAATGACCTTATCAGGACTTGCTTCACTGAAGCACTTTTGTTCGCCTTAGTGGATATTTTATTATTTATTGACATAATATTCCTGCTCAGCATCTGCTGGTGTATTGTTTATATTCTGTATCCACCCGGCTTCCTGGAATACAGTGGAATTGTTTGATCACCTGTACTCACCTTAATTAGGTCATGAAGTAAATGTTTTGTACCTGTGACCGGTGGATATTTACACCTTGATGTGTTGTATGGTGGCGTTCTTGTGAGATATTCTCGGGCTTAAGTCGTTATTTGTGACAGCGAACATCTGCATCTCACCTTGGAATTCTAAAAGTGTCTAAGAGCATGGTTTGATCAAACTCCACTTGTTTGTACAAGGGGTGTAGATGCTGGGAATGCCTGAGGACTACAGTTGGAACACACTGACCACTGATTACGTGTGTTAGGAGGGGAAAAAAAACAAAGAATTTTACAACATGTTTAGGTGTCTAAGGAAGAAAAAGAAAAAGAAGAAACCAGAGGTAATACATTCTCGGTCTGATTAAAACAATATGGGGGGGGGGGGGGGGGGGGGCATATTTTTAATTAATGGAGAAGTAATAAGAAATACCTGTAATATATAACCGGCCTCGGTGGCGCAGTGGTTAAGCCATCGGACTACAGGCTGGTAGGTACAGGGTTCGCAGCCCGGTACCGGCTCCAACCCAGAGCGAGTTCTTAAGGGCTCAATGGGTAGGTGTCAGGCCACTACACCCTCTTCTCTCTCACTAACGACTAACCAACTAACAACTAACCCACTGTCTGGACAGACATCCCAGATAGCTGAGGTGTGTGCCCAGGACAGCGTGCTTGAACCTTAATTGGATATAAGCACGAAAATAAGTTGAAATGAAATGAAATGAATGTAATATATAAAAACCTGTCTTTATTATATACATATAACATTTTATATAATTTCTTGTGGTTCTTATTTATTTTGGGGTTTTAAATTTACATGTTTATTTCATGGTGCAAGCTACATGTTTAATACACTCAATCGGTGTGGTTATGAATCTAAATTAGGTCGTTATGTGTCGTATTGCACAGATCAGCAATAAAGAGTATTTTATCACTTAAAATGGGTCGTATTTTTGCATGAGTAAAGTTAGGTCATATTTGACCGAAAGTATAATACAGGAACCAAAAATATGTTACAGTTCTCATTACTGTTAAAAAACTTGGTGCCACTCAATACATCTTTCTAACCCTTGTCTAAAATTGGTGCCACTCAATACATCTCTCTAACCCTTTGTCTAAAATTGGTGCCACTCAATACATCTCTCTAACCCTTGTCTAAAATTGGTGCCACTCAATACATCTCTCTAACCCTTGTCTAAAATTGGTGCCACTCAATACATCTCTAACCCTTGTCTAAAATTGGTGCCACTCAATACATCTCTCTAACCCTTTGTCTAAAATTGGTGCCACTCAATACATCTCTCTAACCCTTTGTCTAAAATTGGTGCCACTCAATACATCTCTAACCCTTGTCTAAAATTGGTGCCACTCAATACATCTCTCTAACCCTTGTCTAAAATTGATTTCACTCAATACATCTCTAACCCGTGTCTAAAATTGGTGCCACTCAATACATCTCTCTAACCCTTTGTCTAAAATTGGTGCCACTCAATACATCTCTCTAACCCTTTGTCTAAAATTGGTGCCACTCAATACATCTCTAACCCTTGTCTAAAATTGGTGCCACTCAATACATCTCTCTAACCCTTGTCTAAAATTGGTGCCACTCAATACATCTCTCTAACCCTTGTCTAAAATGTCCTCTCTTTTTTTAACTGAATGACTTGTGAATGTCTGTGTCTGGCGAGTGAGTTTGTGAGACAAACTGATTGTTTGTGCTTCTCATTAGCCACATTGTTTCCTGTTGTTGACATTCTGTCTGTCACACTGACATAGCCGTCTTCAGCTACACACTTGTTTCCCATTTGTTGTCAGTACATTTCAAACAAAACCACTCATTATTAACAAAAGTTCAAAACATTAGTCATAATAGTTGATAATAGTACTGAAATGACCTGTAATAGTTATGTCCAGATCTGTTGATGCTAATAACCCATGTATTGTTGGAGGCTGCATCTAGCTCAGTCGATAGAGCGATCTCCTTTCGTCATAGGATTGAATCCCCTTGAATTTTCACCCCTTAACTGGTATATCAAGCCGTGGTTTGTGCTGTCCTGTCTGTGGAAAAGTGCATATACAGATACCTTGTTGCTAGTGGAAAAATGTAGTGTGTTTTCTCTAAGACTGTTTTACAAATGCTGTACCAAACGTTTGACATCCAATAGCTGATGATTAATAAATCGATGTGTTCTAGTGGTACTGTTAAACAAAATAGACTTTAACTTTGATGAACTCTGGACAGGGTAGGGCTTCCCTTTTCAACCAGTGTCCAATGACTGAACCAACAAAGTCTGTTGTATGTCTGTTGTAAAGTGCATACAAAGATCTCTTTGGTTTTCGGTATTTGGGATTCCTCTTTCGACAGTCAATCTTATATTAGACACTAAATAGTCACAGTTTAAATAAAAATACCTTTTTATTAAGTATCTTAATCTTCGTTTTATACACATTCATTTAAACATTTGTTTAGTTCCCACATTTCATGGGATAAAATCAGATAGAAGGAATGGCATGTATGACTGACCTCTCATCGTTGATGGAGACACTGAGAGGTCCTACCTAACTGGACCCCTTTAGATTTTATTATTTCCTGTTCAAACAGCTGCTGCATGTGCTGTTTTAAATCACTGGGAATACATGTATAAAAGACCCTTGCAGCTAGTTGTAAGAATTAGGCTGTGTGGCTGTTTTATTGCTGGGAAAGCACATATAAAAGACCCTTGCTGCTAGTTGTAAGAATTAGGCTGTGTGGCTGTTTTATTGCTGGGGGGAAGCACATATAAAAGACCCTTGCAGCTAGTTGTAAGAATTAGGCTGTGTGGCTGTTTTATTGCTGGGAAAGCACATATAAAAGACCCTTGCTGCTAGTTGGAAGGATTAGGCTGTGCAGCTGTTTTATCACTGGGAAAGCACATATAAAAGAAACCTTGCAGCTAGTTGGAAGGATTAGGCTGTGCAGCAGTTTTATTGCTGGGAAAGCACATATAAACATTTTTTAACATTACACCCAAGTTGCTCTATTATTACATGTTTATAACAAAGAGTCTGCATATACTGTGTTAACAAAACATCTAGGTGAATTTGTATGATACATATTTCTGAATAATGACTAGGAAAGGCTGTGTTAGTTGCCTGCTACAGCAGGTTTTACTATTTTTAAAAAGTTTTTTAAAAGTGCAATAGCATATTCTTGTAATTTGTTTTTGCCTCCGATGGTCAAATGTAGAACAAAATGGGCCAAATTGACAGAGCCTGTTTTTGTCTTGTAACATGCATGTAACTACATACCATTTACTATTGTTAAATACCTGCATTTGTTTTTAAAGGCCTTTTTAAGTCCCGCCAATATGTGTATGACTGTATGATATAATATTAGTAAACCCTAGATTTTGCTTGATTTTATGTTTGCATTTATATTTCCTTTGTTTTTATTTAGCTACCTTTGTAAAAAAATTTCTGTTTTAAAAATCATTGATGGATGCCTATCCCAAGCCTTTGCTTTAAGTCATTGTCCTGTTTTTAAATGCCACATGGTCGTCTGAAGTGTAGATGCCTTACGGTGACAAAAACTAAGTGCATGATTTACAACACTGCAGAGATATAGGTGGATAGGTTGTGCTACTGGGGTGGAGGTGAACACATTGGTTGGTTGTGGTGAGCCCCCCATAATATAAATCCTTGCCATAAATTATCATGGCTTGTTAAATACCATGGCTTTGACAATTAAAGTTCATCGGTGTTCACGTCACATAGCGTGGATGTCGTGCAACGTGTGGTGATGTTTAGATAGTAGTTTTTCACATAGCAGCCTGTTTGTCCAGAGACCATTATGTCTACAAAATACATTCCCAAAGAAATGAGACTTGTTTGGTGTCGGAAAGACTGGTCGTTTTATCTTGTACACTGCATGCTTTACAAGCTTGGCATTATAATAGAGCAGCCAGGCTAGAATAATTTGTGATATATATTTTCTTTGATGTTATTCTCATTGGAAGCCATTGATATACATATATGTATGGTAGAACAGGGGAGCTCTGATTCCAAACATAGATAGTAAATAATATTTTTTATTATTAAACTAAATAAAAACAAAGGAATCAAACATTCACCCCTGCTGTGCCCACTCCCCCCAGCCATCCCCCAGTGTTTACCTGCTGCTGGTGCTATACATGATATATGCTGTAGATACCAACTCAGCATTAAGAACTTTAATATAGCATGTTCATAATAATCTTGAGTTTTGCATTGTAATACATGTAATACAAATTACATAAATCTTCAGTTAGTATTTACCTTAAAAACAGATAAAACATTTTATGAAAACAAAATAGATGTAAGTTTATACCGGCTTCGGTGGCGTAGTGGTTAAGCCATCGGACTACAGGCTGGTAGGTACAGGGTTCGCAGCCCGGTACCGGCTCCAACCCAGAGCGAGTTCTTAAGGGCTCAATGGGTAGGTGTAAGGCCACTACATCCTCTTCTCTCTCACTAACCACTAACCAACTAACAACTAACGAACTGTCCTGGACAGACAGCCAAGATAGCTGAGGTGTGTGCCCAGGACAGCGTGCTTGAACCTTAATTGGATATAAGCACGAAAATAAGTTGAAATGAATGAATAAATGTAAGTTTATGTTTTCTCTGTATGTTTAGTTAACATAAATAAAGTTTATTCTTAAAGATTTTGTTTGTGCTGAGATGTCACAAATAGTAATTAATTTTTCTTGCTTACAAATGCATTAAAAATAGTTTCCACAGATTGCTGGTTTATCGGTTTTAGAGGACATGTCATTCTACTTACTGTCTGTCCTTTTCATTTCATCATTCTGTCTGTTGTATTTTTACTGATGTTGTTTACATTTTACCTGGCAGCTCTCATGTAGTGCTGTTCTATCAGTTACATTTGGTTTCATTCTTTTTTCCACTTTGTATTTTTGGACATTGTGCAGTTTTGCCCAATATATTGTACAGTTAAGTCTATTGTATTTTAGTTTGTCAAATTGTACATTTTAGTTACTTAGACAAATAGTCCATTATGTTTTACAGTTTAGTCTGATTATCTTGTAGTTTTGTCAGTTATTTTGTACAAGATGGTCTGATTATATTTTACAGTTTGGTTTATTACATTTTATCTTTATATGATAGCTGTTTTACATTTTGTTTCATATTAAAATTTGCAGTTTGGTTCATAGTATTTTAGAGTTTTGATTGTAGGTTTATAGAGTTTGGTTCATTGTATTTTACAGTTTGGTTTATATTATTTTAGTTTTGTTTGAAGTATTTAACAAATTACAGTTTAGTAAATTGTATTTTAATCATTGGTCCATAGTATTGGGTCTTTTTGTAGTGTATTAGTTTGGTACATTATATTTCAGTTTAGTTCACAGTATTTGAGAGTTTTGTTTGTAGTATTTTACATGTTGGTTCATCATATTTTACAGTTTGGTTCATCATATTTTACAGTTTGGTTCATATTATTGCATAGTTTTTGTCTGTTTTCCAGGTGTCTGATGTGGTTGTCCCGGGCCAGCCTGAACACATTACCGCCCGTGATGCACTACTGTTGTGGAGCCGGCGCACCGTGGAGGGATTTCCCGGGGTACACATCAAGGATTTCTCCAGTAGCTGGAGGGACGGAAAAGCATTCCTTGCCATTGCACATCGACACAGGTAATAGCCTAACATAGTGACAGTTTCACAGTTTTAGTTTTATTTTAGCACTTTAAAAACAGAAATTGGCATAAAATATTTTTCTCACAAAGTACTGGATGTGATCTGAAATAGTGAAAAAAGAACTTCATTTAAGAACGATGGTCTTCACATCTTGTTACAGATTACTTAAGTGTTTGTGTTTTTAATCGGTATCGCTTCCCTGTATTCGAAACACATTAAGCAGGGATGTCATTCTTCAGCTTGCTACAGATTTAGCTTCTTCTTTTTTTTGCCATGAAATACTTTTCTTCACAATATAGATTTTAAAATGTCTGAAGATAGAACTAATTTATAGAGGCCATTATGTACAGCATTGGGTCTAATAATAATTACACAAGTTTGCAATGGACGTTGTATTTCAGATGGGATAAAAAGAGACCCTATTTGAAAAACAAAAAACAATTGGGCATCACATACAAATAATATTAGTTGTATACATCTACACTTCACTTCGCACAGCACATTGATTTGTCTTTTTGACAGTATATCACATTAAGATAATGGAGACTAGATCACAATGTAATGTTTTAATGCAGAACAAAACATAATTAATTATTAATATTATATTGTGTTGATAAATGGGAGACATCAGTATCACTTGTTCTTTGTATTTTGCTTTGAACAAAGAATAAAAAGAAAAACAGAAGTGTCATTTCTTGGAGAATGACAAAGCATGGTTTAGAACCCCAATAGGTGTATTGACAATCCAACATTTGAAAGAAAACCTGTACTATAGAAATGAAATGGCTACACAGTGTTCTTTTGTTGAAAGTGAAAAGCAGATATTTATGAAGGTACAGCAAGTGAAATAGATATTAAAATTTTAAAATACTCCGTTCATTGCAGGAAGGTGCTCAGGTCATAAGATTGAACCTCCTCAGCAAACCCATTGGGGTTTTCTCCATGTCATTCATTGCCCCATAACCATTATATCAAATGCCATGGTATGTGTTGTCTTGCCTGTAGCAAAGTGCATATAAAAGATCCCTTGCTACTAAAGGAAAAATGTAGCAAGTTTCCTCTGAAGACTTTATGTGTAGGAATGACTAACTGTTTGAGTTCCAATAGCTGATGATTAATTAATCAATATGCTAGGGTGGCGTTGTTAAAGAAAACAAACTTTAATATTAAATCTGTTATTGGCAATAATTGCTGGTTTATTGTGCTGCAAAGGAACCCTGTCTGTTTCAAAGCCTATGCCTGACTTGGGAACCACCAAGCCACATTAGTTGAAACATTTCCAATACCTGTCAAAAACCACAACATGCACACATGCACACATTCACATAAGAAAAAACACATATTTTATTAGCAATTGCACATCTTTGTTAGAAACCCCATTTTCTAACCATTTTGTTCCAGACAATTTGATCTCACAGCATGACTATCTTGAATTGACTTGCTATGAGAAGACTTGATTTCAGTGTATTTGATAAACCTGTTCTTGTTCCAGACCCGACCTCGTAGACGTCCGACAAGCCAAACAGAGCAGCAACAAACAGAACCTAGAGACGGCTTTCAGACTGTACGAGCGAGAGTTTGGAGTCACGCGATTGCTTGACCCTGAGGGTGAGCACAGCTCTTTGTTTTAGAGATGAGAAGCCATAATAATTCTAAAACATCTTACAATCACTTTATTAAGTCTCAAACTGATATGAAATAGTCCTACTCATTAGTGAAAATGAAATTAGTCTGCTGTTTTTAGTTCAAGGTCATTGTGCATAATCTTATCTTAACTACATGTTTGTCCATCAATGGAGATGCTAAGATGACAAGAAAATCTTTGAAACGACAGTTGAAAAAGGAAACGTGTTGTTTTCCCGATCTGTTAATGGCTAGTGAGAGAGATGTGTGTGCGAATTGGTTGACTAACCAGTAACAACAGTGTTGCGAATCGGTTGGAATTTCGTCATCAATTATCGATTATAATCAGTCTGCACCAGCCGATCAACTTTTGATTACACAATCGGTTGAAATTATATGAACATAAAAAGGATTTGAATTATACACCTATTGTCATGTTCGCCCTACAAAAGGTTAATTTTACCTTTAATAACTTTTTTTTTTTTTTTTTTATGTACATGAAAACACATACCAACCCCAACTTATTCATATTTACCTCAATTCCATCATCTAAACTGGAAGAGTAATTACATTTAACATTTTCCTAAACAATCGATTACAGATTTTTATAATCGATCATTACATCAATAGATCCCAACCGATCAGTTTTCAACTGTAATCGCTGTTTTACGTCATTGTGACTTGTTTTGTTTTGTCCTATCAGATATTGATGTGCAACAGCCCGATGAGCGATCTGTGATCACCTACGTGTCTTCTCTGTACGATGTCTTTCCCGAAGTCCCCACTGTAGAGCAATCACTCAGAGATAATGTAAGAACCTTAGCAACACATTCCCCACTTTTCTCTACAGCATTGTCAGTAGTCATTTCAAATACTGGTGTAGGTAACAATTGTGGGTATAATTATGCATTTATGGCTTTAATACAAAAACGTACCATATTAAAAAATGTTTCAACAGTATATCAATTTATGAAGCAGCTAACCATATCAAACGTAACTATGGTTGCCGATTGTAAATGTGATCAGCCTTTATGCTTTTAAAACCATTAGAGTCTAGACTCAAGACTCTGATTTTTTGTCATGGCAACAAAATATAAATTGTCCAGGCCATTGTCTAATGTTTATGAAGCTGTAAAGTCTCACCCATACAAATAGCATGCAGTTAACATCTGAAGACTTTGCTAAAGTCGTGAGGTTTGACTTGAGTCCATTAAATGTGGAATTAAGTGTTTGTGGGATTTAATTTTTTTTTTTAATGCAATGCAAAATGCTGTTTGGAAAATACTTTTTTAAAGGTGAATAATATATTTATTTATTTTGGAATTTATAACAAAATGTCATTGGTTTCTTATCCATAAATGATCAGTAGACCTATAATAACCATGTGATTTATTCTGAGAGGATAGATTGTATTTTCTGTTTTACACTAAGACAGATAACAGAACTCTACACTTTGCACGTTTCAGGAGCGACAACTGAAGACAGAAGAGTACCAGGACTTGGCGTCTTCTCTCCTGTCCTGGTTAATGTCGACCATCGGCATGCTGGAACAGCGAGACTTTCCCTCCACACTCATAGAAATAAAGGTATCACTAACAGTCAGTGTTATCTTGTCTATAGGTAACTAGGCGAATCGTAGAAATAAAGATATCACTAACAGTCAGTTTTACCTGTCTATAGGTAACTAGGCGAATCGTAGAAATAAAGATATCACTAACAGTCAGTGTTACCTGTCTATAGGTAACTAGGCGAATCATAGAAATAAAGGTATCACTAACAGTCGGTGTTATCTTGTCTATAGGTAACTAGGCGAATCATAGAAATAAAGGTATCACTAACAGTCGGTGTTATCTTGTCTATAGGTAACTAGGCGAATCGTAGAAATAAAGGTATCACTAACAGTCAGTGTTATCTTGTCTATAGGTAACTAGGCGAATCGTAGAAATAAAGGTATCACTAACAGTCGGTGTTACCTGTCTATAGGTAACTAGGCGAATCGTAGAAATAAAGATATCACTAACAGTCAGTGTTATCTTGTCTATAGGTAACTAGGCGAATCGTAGAAATAAAGGTATCACTAACAGTCGGTGTTACCTGTCTATAGGTAACTAGGCGAATCGTAGAAATAAAGATATCACTAACAGTCAGTGTTATCTTGTCTATAGGTAACTAGGCGAATCGTAGAAATAAAGATATCACTAACAGTCAGAGTTATCTGTCTATAGGTAACTAGGCGAATCGTAGAAATAAAGATATCACTAACAGTCAGTGTTATCTTGTATATAGGTAACTAGGCGAATCGTAGAAATAAAGGTATCACTAACAGTCGGTGTTACCTGTCTATAGGTAACTAGGCGAATCGTAGAAATAAAGATATCACTAACAGTCGGTGTTACCTGTCTATAGGTAACTAGGCGAATCGTAGAAATAAAGATATCACTAACAGTCAGTGTTATCTTGTGTATAGGTAACTAGGCGAATCGTAGAAATAAAGATATCACTAACAGTCAGTGTTATCTTGTCTATAGGTAACTAGGCGAATCGTAGAAATAAAGATATCACTAACAGTCAGTGTTATCTTGTCTATAGGTAACTAGGCGAATCGTAGAAATAAAGATATCACTAACAGTCAGAGTTATCTGTCTATAGGTAACTAGGCGAATCGTAGAAATAAAGATATCACTAACAGTCGGTGTTATCTTGTATATAGGTAACTAGGCGAATCGTAGAAATAAAGGTATCACTAACAGTCGGTGTTACCTGTCTATAGGTAACTAGGCGAATCGTAGAAATAAAGATATCACTAACAGTCGGTGTTACCTGTCTATAGGTAACTAGGCGAATCGTAGAAATAAAGATATCACTAACAGTCGGTGTTACCTGTCTATAGGTAACTAGGCGAATCGTAGAAATAAAGATATCACTAACAGTCGGTGTTACCTGTCTATAGGTAACTAGGCGAATCGTAGAAATAAAGATATCACTAACAGTCGGTGTTACCTGTCTATAGGTAACTAGGCGAATCGTAGAAATAAAGATATCACTAACAGTCGGTGTTACCTGTCTATAGGTAACTAGGCGAATCGTAGAAATAAAGGTATCACTAACAGTCTGTGTTACCTGTCTATAGGTAACTAGGCGAATCGTAGAAATAAAGATATCACTAACAGTCAGTGTTACCTGTCTATAGGTAACTAGGCGAATCGTAGAAATAAAGATATCACTAACAGTCAGTGTTACCTGTCTATAGGTAACTAGGCGAATCGTAGAAATAAAGGTATCACTAACAGTCAGTGTTACCTGTCTATAGGTAACTAGGCGAATCGTAGAAATAAAGGTATCACTAACAGTCAGTGTTACCTGTCTATAGGTAACTAGGCGAATCGTAGAAATAAAGGTATCACTAACAGTCAGTGTTACCTGTCTATAGGTAACTAGGCGAATCGTAGAAATACAGGTATCACTAACAGTCAGTGTTACCTGTCTATAGGTAACTAGATGAATCAATCATAGAAATAAAGGTATGACTAACAGTCAGTGTTACCTGTCTATAGATAGCTAGGCGAATCGTAGAAATAAAGGTATCACTAACAGTCAAGTGTTATCTTGTATGTAGGTAACTAGGCGAATCGTAGAAATAAAGGTATCACTCACAGTCGGTGTTACCTGTCTATAGGTAACTAGGCGAATCGTAGAAAATAAGGTATCACTAACAGTCGGTGTTACCTGTCTATAGGTAACTAGGCGAATCGTAGAAATAAAGGTATCACTAACAGTCAGTGTTATCTGTCTATAGGTAACTAGGCGAATCGTAGAAATAAAGGTATCACTAACAGTCAGTGTTGTCTTGTCTATAGGTAACTAGGCGAATCGTAGAAATAAAGATATCACTAACAGTCAGTGTTACCTGTCTATAGGTAACTAGGCGAATCGTAGAAATAAAGGTATCACTAACAGTCAGTGTTACCTGTCTATAGGTAACTAGGCGAATCGTAGAAATAAAGGTATCACTAACAGTCAGTGTTACCTGTCTATAGGTAACTAGGTGAATCGTAGAAATAAAGGTATCACTAACAGTCAGTGTTACCTGTCTATAGGTAACTAGGTGAATCGTAGAAATAAAGGTATCACTAACAGTCAGTGTTGCCTGTCTATAGGTAACTAGGCGAATCGTAGAAATAAAGGTATCACTAACAGTCAGTGTTGCCTGTCTATAGGTAACTAGGCGAATCGTAGAAATAAAGGTATCACTAACAGTCAGTGTTGCCTGTCTATAGGTAACTAGGTGAATCGTAGAAATAAAGATATCACTAACAGTCAGTGTTATCTTGTCTATAGGTAACTAGGCGAATCGTAGAAATAAAGATATCACTAACAGTCAGTGTTACCTGTCTATAGGTAACTAGTCGAATCGTAGAAATAAAGATATCACTAACAGTCAGAGTTATCTGTATATAGGTAACTAGGCGAATCGTAAAAATAAAGGTATCACTAACAGTCAGTGTTACCTGTCTATAGGTAAATAGGCGAATCACAACGTGAGACTTAACAGGATCCAGTTTGACATTTAGGTGAAAACTGCACTATGTATATTATGAAATACAAGTAACGTAGTTAAATTGTTTTATTTCGTGATTGATTAACTTGGGCATTTACTCACTATTGTATAATGAGAACTACACTCCCAATAGTACAATGGAACAGAAATATAAGTGGTTTATCTACCCCCCCAAAAAACGAAACAACGTACGATCCAGAATAAAAACTGTAAAATCTGTTTACATTTAATAATAAAAATACTGATATTATATTTTTTTCACCATTTCAGAAAAGACTGTCTGATTTCAACCGGTTCAGACTGGAAGAGATTCCTCCCAGATTAGAGACCAAGCAAAAACTGTTGAGACTGTTCGAGGAGATACAGGTGAGTTGTGGGGGTCACTGTCCGCGACAAAATATAAATACATGCACAGAGACAATCATAGGTTTAGTGTTTACATAAGTACAAATACAGGGATAAATTAATACACACATACCCACAAACACATTTGTGCACACACAAGCAAACATACACAAACACAGATGCACGTGAGCCATTTATGATATTACCATATTGATACCATATGAATTGACATGCTATAGGTAGTACTAAACCAAATAACTTCCGGCTGGGCCAAAGTTCGAGGTGCACCGAACTTTTGATAGAGAAGTGAACACCACAAGTCCTGTGATTGGTTATAAATGTGAGTGTGTTGGTTGTAAAAAAAAATGTTTCATCTGGGCTAAAAATTCTATGCAATTTTATTTCATCTAGTACCACTGTCAGGTAGCCTGTACTGGGGTACCTGTGAAAAAAAGTACTAAAATTATGTGTGAAACTTGGGGTATTGTTAAAACATCTGGTTATACCGAAAATGAGCCATGAAAGGTTCCATTTTCTTCAGTTGAGGTAGGGATTGTAGTAGTGATATTTATGGGTCATAGTTTGGTTGATATATTGCATATAGTGTTTTTAAACACAATTGTTAACATGGTCGCCTATGGGATTTTATTTGGTATACCATATGAATTGACATGCTAAGGGGAGCTAAACATTACTTTCCTTCAACTATTCTATTGGAAATGATGGAGATTGATGGTGATGGCCCCCATGAAATGGCGATATCTGGATTGTGGAATACTTACAGATATTATTTATGTTTCTATTATCTTTTGACTTGAGCTAACCATTTTATTGTTAAGAAAACAAGCTATATGATTGAATAATTATGTATAAAATAAATACAAACTATAAACTACTAAGTCATATTTTAGAAATTGCAGTAAGTATTAAAAATCTGTTTGACAGGGTTTGACAGCAGACTCCTCTCAGACGGGCATCAATGAAGAACTTCTGCCAGACAATATCATCCGTCTGTGGAACAAGTTCGTCGCTGTGCAACAAGAAAAAGACATGGCCTTCCAGGCTGAAATTCTTAGGTACATTTTCTTTTGTAGCTCAGATGATCCAAGGGGTTGTTTCATTAGTTAGCATGATTAATTCAATGTGTTTGGTTTTGTTAGAAAGAAAGAAAGAATGTTTTATTTAACGACACTCAACACATTTTATTTATGGTTATATGGCATCAGACATATGGTTAAGAACCAAACAGATATTGAAAGAGGAAACCTGCTGCTGCCACTTCATGGGCTACTCTTTTCGATTAGCAGCAAGGGTGGTTTTGTTACGGTCACAGTAACAAAATGAAATACAAATCTATAATTATGGTTGTTGGTAAAACATGCTTTCTTACGTATAAATATTTCCTAATTGCATTACTACAGAGTTGTAAACTTTAAAATTCAATTATCTCAAAATACCAAAAGTGTGACATAGTAGGTTATTCCCGTGGACCATTCATGTGTTTTTAAAAACCATGATTGGTTTTCCTTATTTATCATACTACAACACTTGTCGGCTTCATTCCTGCAGATTAGAGCGACTGCAGCGACTGGCCGAGAAGATCCACCGCGAGGCGAAGTACAATGAAGACACGTTGCGCGACCAGGAGAAGAGGATCGGTGAGGAGGAGGCGCGCGTTGACGTTGTGCACCCCTTCGAGGCCAAGCGCAGCTGCGACAACATCGACCGCTCACTCCGGACCGTCGAGGAGAACCTCAGAGGCCTCTTTAGGGATCTACACAGTCTCCAAGATGGGAAATATCCTCAAGCAGATAACTTGTATAAAAGGTAATAAATTGATCTTGGCATGTTTTTTGTCAGAAGCGGAGTCATTGATATGTTTTATAGATTCTATTTCTAGAGCTGTCACGTTATGTCTCGGACCAGGGAAATGAGTCTATAGGTCTTACAACTAATCTTTATTTCCAGTGTTGTAAGTTCTAATTGACCCGCCCTTTATGAAAGAAAAAGGTGACATATAAGTATTTATTTTCCACTGGCGGTTGCATTGACTGCATCAGCTTTCGTGTTTAGCTCATTTGGCTTGATTTCTGTCAAACTGTTATCACTAGATCAGTGAAACTTAGTTTATCAGTGCACCTGTGGATGTTTAGCACAATGCATGTACATATAAAATAAAAATAAAATAAAATCATCATTGCATTTTGTTTTTGAATTTTTTAATGTTCATTGGGATGAACATCTTATGAAAATGTTTTATTTAACAACACACTCGACACATTTTATTTACAGTTATATGACGTCAGACATATGGTTAAGGACCACACAGATATTGAGAGAGGAAACCCGCTGTCGCCACTTCATGGGCTACTGTTTTTGATTAACAGCAAGGGATCTTTTATATGCACCATCCCACAGACAGGGTAGTATATACCTTTGATATACCAGTCTTGGTGTACTGGCTGGAACAAGAAATAGCCCAATGAGCCCACCGACGGGGGATCGATCTCAGACCAACCGCGCATCAAGCGAGTGGTGTACCACTGGCCTACATCCCGCCCCGAACATCTCATCTTAAATTAAAATGAAATTTGTCAATTGTTTTTGAAATCACAATTGGCGAATTTGGCAAGTACCAGAGTTAGGCCTGGCAACTATCGGTGACACCAAATAAGTTCATGGTAGGCGAAACATTTAATTCCACAGAATGGTTTTTACCAGCTAAATGTGTGTCTGAATGTCTTATCTGGTGTTTGTGGTTTCAGAATCTCTGATATTCAGTCGGAACTGTCTCAGCTGAGAACCCGCCTCTACAGCAACGTCATTCAGAGGCTGTTGTCCAAGTCGTATGTGGAGGAAGGAAAAACCACGATACGCAGGACGGAAGTCGTCACCGAGGTCAGAATGGTGGAGACACATCCAGCCTTCAAGCACGTCCAAGACTGCCTAGACTGGATCGAAGAGAAACAGGTAGCAGTTATCTCCCTTAAAACATGGACTGGGGCTTGGTTTCATATTGTGGATGTCTGGTTACCGTATTTGACCGGAAATAAGCCCAGGGGGCCAAGACAACTCATTGTGAGCTTAGCATGGGGTGGGCTTATTCACAGACAAGGGGCCAGTTTTGTTGAGAAAATAAATAAAAAATAAAAATAAATAAATAATAATAATTAAATGAACTAGGAAGAAAACAAAAATCGTTCAGTAGCACCTATTAATTAGTGTTCCATTTGTTATTAATAAATAATAATTGTTTATTAATTAAATTGGGTTTTTTACTAGTATCTAATTATCAGAAACACACCTTGTATGTTACAATTACTTACCAGTTCTGTTTATTTACATCCAAAATTTAATGCTGAGAAGTATTAAAACAACAGCAATTAACAAACTCAATAGCGTATACACACGTTTCTGACACAGGCAGCCAGCTTACACTACAAAGAATTGTCAATCTAGGTCATTGTTCTTAGCCAATCAGAATAAGGTATTTGCCTAATTAGCATTAACTGCGGACCCAGTGTGGTGGTAAAAATAGACATTGGTTTTGGTTCAGACTTGGGCTTGTGTACTTCAAAGAAATACTGCAGGCAGGAAATTGGAAACAATGTTATACACTGTTACTGTTAAATCTCACTGGTGGTAAAATATTGTGTTACATTTGTGTTTAATTATCTGCAGGAGGTATGACCTTTTAAATGAACTTTGAGCAAACTTGCAGTTTCATGTTATTTATAAGGTGACGAAGTTGGGGGTGGGCTTATTTACGAATGAGGGCCTAATTTCTTAAATGCTATCAAAACGGAGGGGGACTTATTCAAAGACATGGGCTAATTTCCGGTCAAATACGGTATATGGTCAATCTTTATAAAACTTAAGAAAAGAAAAGTTGTTTCCATTGAAACTCCCTGAAAATGTAAAAAAATAAAAAGTAAATAGATTAGTTACATTAGTATAAAACCAACCAATTTGAATGAAGAATAAAAAGCTTTTTGTTTGTAAAAAAAAATCAAAACCCAACGACAACAAAAATTTATTCATACCTTTTCAGAAACAGATAGAAGCAGCAGAATATGACAGTGACCTGACCCAAGTAGAGTTGTTGATACAAACTCATCACCGCGAACACCAGGAAGTCGTAGCATTCCGCAGAGAAATTGACAGGTGTATAAACGATAGGGTGAGTATTTCTGACCAGTTCTGATGTCGTATAGTCACCGAGGTTATCACATGTTGTGTAAAGAAATTGACAGGTGTATTAACAATAGAGTTGGTTCTTCCGACTATTGAGGTCAGATGGTCCTTTGGTCACTGAGTTTATAAGATCTTGTGTAAAGAAATAGACATGCTTATAATTAATAAGTGGGCACTTTTGACAGGTGTTTATTTTTATTTTCCAGAGAACCTTGTCAGAAGAAGAACAAAAGCTTTACACCCAAACCTTATCCAAAGTAGAAGTGGCATATTCCTTGCTGTCTGTAAGTTGTTAAAACTCGTACCCAGTGCCTTATTGAAATTTCATAACATGAAACAGATCTGTGGTAGCACTAACTTCTAGAGTGAAAATGATCTGCAGAAATAGCTAATCTAGTGGCACCAACTTTTGTATATTGTTTAGTCCAGATGTCATAAATATATGCCATAGTATACCAAAAGAAAGAATTATTGGAACACTTCCTTTTATTGCTTTCACAGAACCACAGTGTTTTTAATAATGATGCATGTTTGATCAAGAGTTGTTTTACAAACCTTAGTGATGTAATGGTAAACTATCAGACTTGAGGCTGGGAGGTACTGGTTTTGCACCCCAATACTGACTTCCCCTGAGCGAATTTCAATGACTCGGTAAGCCTTCAACACTGATTTCTCTCTCTCTAACTACGAACAACTAACTGTAAACCCACTGTCCTGGACAGGCAACCCAGCAGCTGAGGTGTGTGCCATGGGCAGCATGTTAACCTTAATTTGATATAAGCACGGAAATAAAGTTGAGAAAAAGAGAGAATAAAATGATGTTGCTTTGTTCAGAACACATCGATGCGTCGTCAGAAGTGTCTGGAGTCGCTATACGAGTTCCTGCAGGCATCCACCGCGGAGCTGCTGTGGCTGAGTGAGAAGGAGGAGCTGGAGATACGCAGAGACTGGGGCTCGCACCAGCTCAGTTTGGCCGACGTCGAGGATCAACACAAGGTATGGTGCATTTAGAAAACAGGGCTAGTAATGCTGTTGTAAATTATTACTAGATGATTACTTACAAATATATCTCAGTAAAAGACAGTAAATTTATATTTATCTGTTTTATATATTGTGTATTATTGTTTCCAGGAAAATGGTTACCTTTTCAGTTCTGTATCTAGCACAAAGAGTAAAATAAAATAACATAAATATTTCCACTTTAACCAAGTATGGACACACTATGTCATCTTTTAAAAGAAGTTCATTGTAAACTCTCAGTATCTAGTTGTTTATGAAAAGCTAACCATCAGTAAACTTCTGATTATATTTCAGACCCTGGTTCGCCAACTCGAGGATCAGGAATCTCAGTTTAATGCTGTCCAGGAGAAGGGAGGAGCCATGATCCTAGACAGACACCCGGCATCGAAAGTCGTCGAAGTATGTACTGAGATTTATTACAGATAACACTTTAAAACATGCATAATTTATCAATCAATTGACCTTTTGTCTAGTTACAAAAAAAATTGTTCTCAGTGTAAGGAGGAAAAAAGAAGAAAAAAATATAATATATTCTTATATTTAATATACCCATAGTAAACGTTATCCAAATTGTAAACCAATATTTATGATTGTATTCTGTACATTTAGAAAGGATGAAGATGCATAGTAATTCAGTTTTGTGCAGTACTTATAAATTTTAAAAAGTTATAGTGCCCTTTATAAAGATATAATATACTGTGTTGCATCTTGTGACATCTCCGGACTGTTTTGTTATTCCAGGCATACATGGCGACGATGCAGTCACAGTGGTCCTGGCTTCTTCAGCTGACGGCCTGTCTGGAAAGTCACCTCAGACACTCCACCTCCTACTTCCAGGTCCGTCTTACCATGTAGCAGATAAATAGACAGCAAGACTGTCTTAAATATATTATAGGAGTGAAAGAAGAAGAAATTTATTTGTATTACGCGTATACTTGAGCAGAGCAATATACTTAAACATGCATGTACACATATACATCACAAATGTTTTCAAATACCTTGAAGATTCCAATAAATACAGCTTGAAATGATGTGAAGTGAGGTAGTTGTTTGATCATTAAGTTTCAAAGTTGGAGGCTGTTTACTCTAAGTAGGTGGCTATGATAACAGTTTCCAACCAAGATAATTCATGCTGCTTACTGGCTTATTGTGACCATACCTGGGTAAGAATCTAAACAGAAAACTTTGGATGGGACTTGATAACATTAGAACATAAATTCTCGAAAAGAAAAATCATCTCTATATTGTGGTTGGCAGTTAAGAGATGGTATTAAATGTATGGAAAAGAGCACTATCTGTATTATGTATGTTTGTGTGTTCCAGTTTTTCGAGGAGTGTCACCACTGTGATCAGTGGATCGCCCGACAAACGGACCAACTACAGAACCGGTACGCTCGTGATGTTGTTTCCAGTGATGAGGGACAGCACATGATGCGAGATCTTCAGGTAATTAACTGTTCACTTCAACATCCCAGTCCTTGTCTCTTAACTATCTCTTGTAGCCATGTAAATCAAACACTGTCCATTCCATATCAGTAATGATCAGCTTCATCAAGTATTGTTCAGTTTACCTGTTTGACCAATTAACCTGGAGACTATTGGATTAATTGTTTGTAAAAACAAGGTTGAGGGGTACAAGTTTAGAACTTTTGCTCACATATTTTCACTTAAAAAGTATAAATATATAAAATATTTGTATGTGAAATAATAGGTATTATTTTTTAGGAATTTTCTGATATTTTAGAGAAGTTATTTTAAAAATTATGCCAAATTTTTATATAGTCTGGCATTTTTGCATGTATTATTCCCATTATTCTCAATCACTGTGTTTTGCTCACCTCAGTTTATTTAAGGAATGAACAACGATTCATATCCTAATATTTCATGATTTTCATTGTTGGTAAAACAATAAAATTTATTATCAAATTAGCTGTAACAATCAGCTGTCAACCCCTCAAAATGACCACAATGTTCCTCTATTGTTGTCACTTTTTTAACTCAAAATTCCCAATGGTTTCTCGAAGAAAATAAATTAATATTTGCAAAATGGCAGCAAATATGAATTATTGAACGACAGTGTATTGGCTTGTGCGACATCAGGTGAATTTTCTCATCTGCAGTATTTGGAAGGTTAATGACATACAAAAGACTACCATACAAACTTGCATAACGTTTTTTTATATGGTGTTGTTTTTTTTTTGCAGGCTGTACAGGAGCAAATTAAAGAATATGACCGCCGTGTTTCATCATTAGTTCTTCGAAGTACAGAGATACTGCCGATCCACCAACGTAGTCAGCCAGTGCAGGATTCGGTCAGAGTGCGAGCTCTGTGCAACTGTCAGCAAACAGAAGTAAGTCTGGGCTCATCATTTCTTATTTGACATTTTTAGATACATTAGATTCGGGGTCTCTCTGTTGGGGATTTTCATGTTGCAGTGACCAATGTCCAACGATTGGTACAAATCAGTTTTTCTTTAGATAAAGGGCCACATTTATTAATGCATGACATCCTTATAATATAAACTTGCCTTTCAAGCGGATGTATTTTAAAATATTAGCTTGGCTGTAGTTCTTGTCACAGTATTATTTTCTGTATTTGAGCAGTTATTTGTTTCATATCTGTGTCTTCTGCTTTCAGTGTGTTTCTAGTTCAGACATACAGTAACTAAGAACCTTTTGTTTTAGGGGGTTTGTAGTTTTTTTTCAAAATAAGCTATTTTGGTAACAGTTTTATTTAAAAATATTTTGAATATATTTCTAAATTTGTTTTTCCCCACAGGTCAGTTTCCAGAAAGGAGAAGAATGCATGTTACTGGACAACTCGCAACACGCCCGGTGGAAGGTATTCATTAGTGAATTAATACACTAACTGTTATTTGCATAAGTTCCATGATAGAGCTTTTTGGGAGGGTGAGTCTTACTAAATATGCTTTTAATTTGAGACACTGACTCATTGATATGGTTTTTCATGATGGGGTGTCGTTAAGCATTGATTCATTCATTTGATATTACGATACAAACCTGCCACCAAACTGGAGTACTTTTACATAGAAGAATATTGGTACATTATAATTGACAAATAGCTGGATTTAAAGACTGTTTTTTTCCCTTGTAAATGGTTATTATTAACATGGTTATTTCAGGTGAGGACCGCAGTGGGTCTTGAGGCCGTCATTCCCTCTGTGTGTTTCATCATCCCACCTCCTGACCCAGAAGCAATAGAAAAGGCCAACAGGTAAGACGAACTCTGACCGTAGGAACTACCCAGAAGACACTTCTGTTCAGTAGAGACGGTGTGTACCTCCATTGCAGAAACATGGCCTTTGGTGTGACGGCTAGTTAAATCAATGTTTCAACTAATACCCACAATCAGAGACCATGATCTGTACTTAAAAGATCCCTTGCTGCTGTTGGTAGGAGTAGCCTGCTTGCTGGCTGCAGGCTTTCTCTCGCTGAAAACCAGATGTAGAAAAACACCAAATGACTAGTTTAAAATGTGCTGATGTGTTATTAAACAAATATTTCTGTCCCTTTCTCCTTCAGTGATGAGATGACATCCTTGTCATGATTGTATATAAATACAAATTGTATATAAATAAAATTGTTACACTAAGAAAAATCTGGACAAATGCAGCAGTGATTATTTATGACGAAGTATTCTTATGTGTGTTTCAAATGGCTAAATTCTAAATGTATCATATTTGATTGGGAAAATCCACAAAACGTTTATTAATAACAGAATTTTGAAACAACCTCCACACTTTTTTTTTTTGCAGGCTAAAACTTCAGATAGAACATCTTCAGAATTCATGGAAAACACAATACCGAAGATTGCGACTCAATATGGTGCTAGCAACTATACGACTTGTCAAAGGCTGGACTCTGAAACAGGTACTGATATTCTCAAATATAATCATTTTCTTCTTTCATAACGCTTATATTTAAAAACAAAATTCACATTATTAGGAAACTATGCATGCATTGCAACTGTTTGTGAAAAGTTAAAAAAAATTCATTGAAAATTATAAACAAATTATTATTTATACTTTCTGTCTTACAGAATGAAAAAGATAATTTCTATGACAGCTTTTTATTTGTAGATTTGTTTAGCATGTAACTGATCTCATACTTGCTATGAGTAAACTTCAGCCAGAATTAGTTACTGTTTTAGTAGCATGAATCTTTTATTGTTTACAATCATGGACATTACTTGATGTATTGTCCAGTTCATGGCCATGGATCCGAGCCAGAGAGAGGCAATATGGCGGGCCCTGCAAGACGACGCGGAGAAACTGCTTTCGCGAGGCGTGGAAGGCGACGCGGACCTGATACGTCTGGAGAGAGAGCTGAAGGAGTGTCACCAGATCTTCCTGCAACTCTCCGCGGAGGCAGCAGCAGAAGGTGACACAGATCACGTTAAACTATAAAACATTGCTCCAATATTGACGGCTACTTGAATAACTCACATTGAGAAATTATTAGTGCAGTGGTTGTAATCATTCTTTTTTATTTTGCCAAATGTTTTTATTTTATGATCGCTGTAATTTCATCTTTCGATGTATGTTTAGCTTTGCTTCTGAGAAACATAATGAGTAAATAAAACTTTATACTATAGATAAAAGGAACATCGCTTCAGGATCATTTGAAAGTCAGTACATTAGGGGCCTAGTTAATTAATTCTCGCAACTTTACCATTTCAAACTTGCAAACAAGACTTACTTAACAGAGATATGTAAATGAGGCCCCCGGCTTTTAAGGTCTGGACTCTGTTTCAATATGCTAGGTAGTAAATGTCTTCTTTGTTAAAATGTTGAGAGTGAAGTTAATTTGAATATCATGTTACAGAGGCACGTCAGATGAGAACCCCGTCTCAAGACTTCCTCCAGCAGCTGGACACCATCAACCGGAACCTCAGCATGTGTGATCAGCAGCTGTCCACCCTGCTGCACAAACCGGTTCCTAACAGTCGCGACTCTCTCACACAGGCCACAGATAACTATGATGTAAGTTCTCAATTATTTATATTCTTCCCTCTGTCCAACCATTCTCATTCATTTCCAACTATCTGTACTTCTTGACAAACAATCCTGAACTACAGTAGTTCTCTGGATCAGCAACCATCAACAGATTTAGGTTTTCCACCATCCCACACGTGCCCCATGACCACTGTATCTGTTCTGTGTTTGTGAAGTGCGTGTAAAAGATATCACTAGAAGTCTATGTGGCAGCAGTGCATGTCCTCTAGTTTTGGACCAAGTGTTCAAACAGAAATAGCAGTACTTTAAAATGTCACGAGGAGTCAATAAATGTTTCTTTCCTTCATTTACATTCTTCATACCACCCCCTCTCTTAACAAACCCAGTAATAATAGTTTACGTTTTTAACCGGCCATAAATAAATGCTACAATGCTGATTCCATGGGGTAGTATTCTTGAATAGTCTGAAGATACCCCTATCAAACCCTGACATTCCTTAAGTCCCCCCCCCCCCCCCCCCCCCCCCCCCCCCCCCCCATCCAAAACATCATGTGACATAATGCATCTCTTGTTGCCCTGTTGAACCCTGACGTTCCTTAGGTCCTGCCCCCTATTCCAAATTTCATGCTATATAATACAACCCTTGAGTGAAAAAGATGCATGCCTTTAAAAGTTTGATGCATGTCAGTTGTTAAGTGTCAGTACATGAAGTGATGATATTGTCTTGTAGGTTTTTGACAACAGTCTGAATGCGTGTGAGAACAGTGTGCTGGAACTACAGTCATCCTACCTCTCGGTGACACCCCAGACCTCCCAGGTGGAATCTCGTCTCAACCTAGTTGTGCAGAAATTTGATCAGCTCAAGGCAATTTCACACATCTATGTACAGAGGTATGTAGAACCGCATATCAAGTGCACAGTTTACAACCATTCATTGCAAATTTTTTTTTATATATAATAATACATGTTATGATTGACAAAACAAAAGTCTTTTATAGTTAGATTGTAAAAAGTTGACATTAGCTTTCTGTCAAAAGTAAAGGTTGTCAGATGTAAATACTAAATACTGGTCAGACTAAGCCCACAGTGAATCTGATTGGAAAATGTCAGGTGTGTAGCATGGATGGTCACAAGAGACGAGCACCTGTTATATTTGGAGAAACAAGGATTAGGATGACAAGATGGACAGCAAAACTAGTTGACCTGTCATGGAGTTTAAAGAACAAGGACAGTGAAATGTAAAAAAAAAAAAAAAAAAATCTAATGAAAGAAAAAATAGCTGTTTGCTAAATATTTAAAAACCAAATAATACAGAACTAAAATTATTATGATCTATTTAAATTGTTTTATTTCAATGCCTGCCTGTCTGCCTGTGATCCCCCCATTAATTTGAGTGTAAAGTGACTGTGATTACTGATTGTTGTTGTAGATTGAAGAATGCCGACCTGGTCGTGTCTGGACTGGAGGAGGTAAAGCAGATTGTTTCGGACTACGAGATCACACTGGCGTCTCACGAAAACATGACCTCTGAGTTGAAGGGTCTCAGAAACCACAAGGAAGAACTTCAGGTATGTGCTGTCTTGATAACTTGTAGTTTCTCGGGAGGGACCAGGGATGTTGGCATCAGAGATGACTGCTGAGAAATGACAAAGAACCAACTTAAATATATATAGAGCTCAGTTGTTTGACTATCCAAATTTGAGATCATCGGTCTTGAAGGTAGAATCATGTAATGAACTACTTAGTAGAACATTTTGATCTCAGATCACTTAAATTGCAAGAATGATAGTTCCCTTTGCCCATTGGTTGAACAAGTTCAGCTTGCATAACCTAACTTTTGTAGACCATCAATTACATGATCATAATGGCCGCTTACCAAAAAAGAAGTGTTCCTTTAATGTTTTTGGTTTAACCCATAAATAGTTTCTGCAGATTTTCAGTTCTCAGAAAACAAACAAGATCATGACAATGTAACGTTTAAGAGACTCAATGAGTTGTGTTGGTTTCAGGACCTGCAGTCGTCCATACAGCAGCAGCAGCCTAAGATTGACACACTGAAACGTGACACAGCGACGCTGAGGACCCTGGTCGAGAACAGCCGACCCGGACTCACCCACCACCACGACCTGGACACCATCGAGAAGGATGTCGAAGACGTTGGGGCACGCTGGGACAATGTGTGCATTCAAGTTGTTGAGAGGTGCATATTTGTCAGCAAAAACATCATTTTTATAATACTCAATTTGTAAAATTTAACTCTTTTTTCATTCAGTCTGGCTTTGATACTGATGTCCATCACTGTAAAACAGTAGACAGTAGAATTGTTTATCATAACTTCAGCATTTACGTTAATTTAATCAGTTTAAGTTAACAAGTTTAAAGTCCAAATTGAAATGACATTTGAAGCTTAATAGTTAGTTTCTCCAAATTGTGTAAAGGAAAACATTCAAAACTATCTGTTTAAACCTGCATTGGGGCAGTGTGGCTAACTGTAGCCCAAATGTTTGGGGGTTTTCCTCAATTTATGGGATAGTGGATATAAAACTATAATTTGCTGGTTTATGGAAGGAGTACCGTCTGTGGTGAGATTAGGTTTCTCTCCTGTTTCACATCTTACCCTGGTTTAACACCCAATAGCTAATGCTGGGGTGTCATTATTCATTCATTCTTTTCAAATCTTTACAAATATTTGTGTGGAATGGTGTTAAGAAAATGTGTGTTTTTCAGACTGCGCAGTGTGGACACAGCCGTTGACCATGCCTCCCTGTACCAGAATGGTTTGGTTGGTGAGCAGGACTGGATCGACCAGATGCAGGCTCGTATAGAAACACAGGCGCCACTTAATGGAGACGTGGACCAGGCCAAGAAACTCCTAGAACCGTCAATGGTATGGAAAACTCTGAAATATCTTTCTTTGAATTCCTTCAGATGTAAATTTACTATTTTAACTATTTATTTAGTGGTCATTCTTTAATCATTAAACAATTGCATTTATTATGTGTAATATGCATAGCAAAGTGTGCAGTAGGACTGGAATACACAGATATTTATTAATTATGTTATGTTTACTTTAGGCATGATGTCACCTATTCACAGTTAATGTTACTGTCAGGAAAACTAGGGTCAATCTTGACAGCAGTATTTGGGTGTGGGTTTGAGGCAGGTACGAGACAGAAGTATCAGGGTGAGAAGTATTGGGAAGGGACTGAGGGAGGTTCAAGGCTGAAGCAGTTAGTGGTATGAGTTAAGGAATAGGATCAATCTTAACAGAAGTATTTGGATGTTTGTATGAGGGAAATACCAGACAGAAGTATTGGGAAGGGACTGAGGGAGGTTCAAGGCTGAAGCAGTTAGTGGTATGAGTTAAGGAATAGGATCATTCTTAACAAAAGTATTTGGTTTTTGTCTGAGGCAGGTACCAGACAGAAGTATTGGGGTGAGAAGTATTGGGAAGGGACTGAGGGAGGTTCAAGTCTGAAGCAGTTAGTGGTATGAGTTAAGGAATAGGATCAATCTTAACAGAAGTATTTGGATGTTTGTATGAGGGAAGTACCAGACAGAAGTATTGGGAAGGGACTGAGGGAGATTCAAGGCTGAAGCAGTTAGTGGTATGGTATGAGTTAAGGAATAGGATCAATCTTAACAGAAGTATTGGGAAGGGACTGAGGGAGGTTCAAGGCTGAAGCAGTTAGTGGTATGAGTTAAGGAATAGGATCAATCTTAACAGAAGTATTGGGAAGGGACTGAGGGAGGTTCAAGGCTGAAGCAGTTAGTGGTATGAGTTAAGGAATAGGATCAATCTTAACAGAAGTATTTGGATGTTTGTATGAGGGAAGTACCAGACAGAAGTATTGGGAAGGGACTGAGGGAGGTTCAAGGCTGAAGCAGTTAGTGGTATGAGTTAAGGAATAGGATCAATCTTAACAGAAGTATTGGGAAGGGACTGAGGGAGGTTCAAGGCTGAAGCAGTTAGTGGTATGAGTTAAGGAATAGGATCAATCTTAACAGAAGTATTGGGAAGGGACTGAGGGAGGTTCAAGGCTGAAGCAGTTAGTGGTATGAGTTAAGGAATAGGATCAATCTTAACAGAAGTATTGGGAAGGGACTGAGGGAGGTTCAAGGCTGAAGCAGTTAGTGGTATGAGTTAAGGAATAAGATCAATCTTAACAGAAGTATTGGGAAGGGACTGAGGGAGGTTCAAGGCTGAAGCAGTTAGTGGTATGAGTTAAGGAATGGTGATGGGTAAACTGGTATATCTTGTCTATTGACATATTTAGAGCACTCTGACTTACGTTGTTATTTCAGTCAATATACAACTCGCTGGGAGAACGTAGACACCAGATTGAATCAGTAAACCGTCATGGTGGCCAGTACATCAGGGAAGCCAAGGTTAGACTCATCATATTGTTTTGTTAATTTGATTGTCGTGTGCTCCTGTGTGTGACGTTGTTTGATGCATGGCGCGTGACCTGCATGGCAGTGTTCTGTAGAGCTGTTTGTGAAACATGCACACAGCACAGCAGTCTTGAGTTTGCACATTCACTAGGGCATGATACGTGATTAGCTGTATGTGAACCAGCTTCAGTTAAAGATGAAGTCCCACAGTGCGACTTGTTGTGATGATCTGCATCATTCAGTGTTATTAGTGGAGTTTTCTGTTAGCTGTAGGCAATAGGATAATTTCTAACAGCTTGTAGAGTGACTAAACTTGTTAGTGATTTAGGCACTGACATGATTATTAAACTTGATAGTATGCTGCAAATTGTTACTACAGGTCGCACCTTGTCAATTCATCATATGTTATTCAGGAAACCAAAATCCTGCAACAACATGATATAGATTTTGCTTAACAGAGCAGGCATGATCATGCACAGGCATGATACAAATGTCCTATTCTGTACAAACTCGGTGTGATTATATACTTAATGTAGTTATTTTAGCATATCCCATGTTTGTGTTATTATTAACTTGTTTTATTTTGTTTAAACAGTTTTGTAAATCTGTGTTTGTGTTTTGGGAAATCCTGGCTTGGTTTATGACTGCTGATTTATTTCACTTGTTTTGCCACCTTTACTTTGTTATTTTTAAAAGGTTTTTGGGGTGACACGTGATACTCAATAAATTCTGAGATCAGTTTGAAAACACAAATCAGTTTGGAGGTTGTAGTGTGTAGAGATAGTTAATAGTATTTAGTATTTTCTCTTTGACCTTTGACCCAATCTAACACTACTAGCATCTCCCCACTTCCCAGTGTCCTGTGTTCTTACCATATCCTTTCCTCAGGGTTGTCGTTCTTTGATTGTTTGTTGCTATGCAACACTTGCTTTGTCATATTTTTTACTGATGTTTGTTTACAAATTATTTGAAAATAAAAACGTTTCCTGCAAAAGACATTTTTGTTTTTTCTGGCTGCTGTTACTTTATTTTTCCCTTCAAATGATTAAACTTGCCTGAAGACGACAACCCCAAAGCAATTATATCTCTTCCTTCAAAACCTCTTTGTATCATTGTTTTCATCATTTGCAGCTTGTTTTGTTTAGTTACAGCTCGAGATTTCTGTATGATGCTTGCCAACACAGCTTGCGACATACATTTTGGTTTCTCTTGTTTGACTACTTACATTTGCACAGCTCATTGCGCACAGCTTTCTACCACATATGGAGGCCATCTGCTTTGTCATGGCTCCCATCCGGAGTAAGTAACTCAACGAATGGCAGCTTGCACTCTCAAATGGAAAGATCTTTTTTGCATGTAATGAAAACTTTTAACCCTAGCATGCTCCCAATCACCTGAATGTATCACTTTCATCTTGATGAATTGCAAGTTGAGAATTGATGAACATCGTTAAATGGAAATAGCATAGGGATCTTTATCTTCCTGAAGTAAAGTTTTGTAAATTATATTTTGTTACTACACAACATAAATAATTTTTTTTAAATAAGTTTAAAAAAAAATTACACTATTGTGAATTAATTACATAATTTTAGTTATTTATTTTTCTTTTTTCTTTTCTTTTATTTATTTATTGTGCAGTAAACAGTTCATATTTTTTCTGCAGTTATTGAACACCATGTTTGATAATGATAACAGTTGCCATAGTAACCTTTCCACTTGGGAGTCTTGAGCTGCCATATGCAATATGTAGATATTAGCCATCATAATGAATAGGACACTAATAGATGAATTGTACCGTGTAAACATGACAGTATAGATAGTTACATATGCTAAGCTGTTAGTCGTGCATATACAGTGAATTATTTAGGATATATGAGGCAGTGTTGCAAGCACTTATTTCCTATGCTGCTCTTGGAATGGCTTTCTATAGATGTTGTGTATCTGATGCTTTGTGCACAATGGCTTTGCATGAATGATATATGCTTTATTAGTCATGGTGCTGGTTATATCAAATCTGTAATATGCCTTTTGTTAATTTTCAACTATATTATTGCAACAAAAAAAAAGTACTTTTGTTTCTTGCACGTTATTATTTTATGTAAACTGTATTGTAATATTGTAATAAATTACGAATTTCATTATGATAAGAATCTGTATTGTTATTTATTGTTGGGCAATTCATTTTTAAATTTTGGAAAATACTTTACATTTCTTAGAATTGATTCTTTTGTATTGTTTCTTTGGTATTGTTTTAAATTGT
This sequence comes from Gigantopelta aegis, assembly GCF_016097555.1. Classification (NCBI taxonomy): domain Eukaryota; kingdom Metazoa; phylum Mollusca; class Gastropoda; order Neomphalida; family Peltospiridae; genus Gigantopelta; species Gigantopelta aegis. The sequence continues at coordinate 6,799,493 of NC_054704.1, read as the reverse complement.
AAATGCATTTTTAATCCAGACCAGATAAGTTGATCTCAAATTTGGTCAAACTTTTAAATTTGAAATAAATTTGATGTTCTAATGTTTGTAAAACTAACAGCTACTTTTCAAGTTGCTCTTAACATTCTCTATGTATTTTAAGCATCCCTATTCAACAGTATTAAAGTTACAGAATTTAAAAATTATGTTGTGAACATCACACATTGTTGCTATTGTAATTGCTTATACTGATACTAAATTGATGACAAACAACAACAACAAAAACCCCATCAATGACAATAAAACCAAAGTTAGTTAATGGTATTGTAGAGGGTAATAGATTCCTTAATTTAAAAGTCAAAATATTTGACAAAATAGTTTTTACGCATCAAAATATAAAGTATGATGATAGCAGATAATAGTTTTATGCTTTGGCTATCTTTCCTTTATTTGTTGAAACCCTTTGACTCCATTTTGAAATCCCTTCAGTCCCATTTGAACCCCTTCAAACCCTGCTAGAACCATTTCCATTTTTTAAATATAAAGAATGTGTATAGCCTAGTTTAATTCTTCAGCCATCTTTTTCACACAAATCAGCATGTGTACTAACCTTCCCCATTAACACACTAACACTGATGGAAATTGATACATTCAGTTACTTACTTGTGCTTTCAAGAGTCGTATTCTTTTGGTATAATCTTCAGATTTGTAAAGTCCCAATTAATTTAAGTTTGATTTAAAGATTTTGGGCTGAGCCTTAGAGCTACATGTTTGTTTGTTTGTTTATTTTATGTGTGTTACTGACGAAAGGGCTGATGATTAACCTTAATGCCAGTGTGTTGTAACAGACAAACAAATTATCACCATATAAGCAGATTACTTAAGTCCTAATTCAGTATGTTAATGTTTGATAGCTCATAAAGGCTTGTCTGGGCTGGATGATGGTAATAATTCGATTCTGCATAGAAATGTATGCGTAGAATGGCAAAGTAGTGTGGAATTCATTAATCTAATACAAGTGGTGGTCAGCAGCAAGATTGACAGTGATGATGCTGATCAGAACATTGAAAATACCTCTTGGATCTCACTGCTAGTCTTAACCATTTGCAGAAAATCAACATCATATTAAGACAGATGTTCATTAGGAGTAAACACAAAATACTGTAATCATGAAAGTTTTCTGAACAACAAAGTATTGCAAAAACTGAGAATGATAACACTCACAATATTAGTTTATTCATGCAGTAATATGATGACTTTCAGTAAAGCACAATGGCAAAATTGATGTATTGCAATATTACTTTTGTCATTGAACAAACAGAAACATACCACACAAAAACAGCACTTGTAAACTTGCCCTATTGTTCTGACCACCGAATGTTAGTTATGTCTGATACTTACGCCAACACATACTTATTTTTAAGTGACAACTGTTGTATCAGTACTTTTTATATGCAGTATGGGCTATGGTTGGCACCTTTCAATTCTTTCATGATGAAATCCATAATGGATTTACAATAACTTGAGTAAGGTGGATGTAGTCTGTTGCAATATAGTAGGTCACATGAATATTTTGTAATGATGAAGAAAAAGAGATAGGTTGAGTATGGGTGTGTGTAGGAAGGGGCAGATTAGAACATTATTACTGCTGTTTGTGTCAAATTACCTAATATGTATATAAAATAGTTCAGACTATTTGTGACTTCTATAGTATGCCTACAGATACGGTTTTGAGCAAGTTATCCCTGTGTGATTATATTAATTTGAATGATTACTTATTACCATGCTTTAATACTTGGAGTAAAACTATTTCCATTTCTTAGAATAGTTACCAAGATAAAGAGTTGTTGAGTGATTTGATTCTTTAACAGTCTAATATCTAAAACTGCATATACCAAATGCAGGCATTATGGCATTTGTGGATCACTATACCAAAACTCATTAATTGTTTCAGTAGGTGTATGTATTATATCAGAAACAGCATAACACAACAAAGACTATCAACCATATAAATGCATACTGGTGGATGTTGGAAGTGAGAAAAACTTTGCCATGAAATATAGTACTGTGCAAATTTACCTAGTTATGGTAGCTGCAAATCACTTTCAGTTATTCTGAATCGCTTTCAGTAGTAGTGGATGATACTATCTAGTGATGCAAAAATATGTCATACACATGTTGTTATAAAAATCAAAGAAGACTTCATTCACAAGATGGGTTAGGGTGTTGTCTCAAGAACCATCATTTACAGCCAGTTCTGAACTACTACTATAGCAACCCTTGTGCTTTTCATTTTCTACTGACTACTGGTAAATGTTTCAGATGGTACAGGTGACTAAATTAATAATGTTATAAGTGACATGACATCCTCTGTTTCATTCTGAACCAATACCATAAGCATGTTTCATCTACAATTAACAATAACAAATGTCGATGTGGACAAATTTCAGTTGTAATAGCTATAAAACACATTCAGTTAAAAAAAATTATTGTGATATTTAAGGTATATAACTGTCTCAAAATGTGTGAAACTGAAGTAAGCCAGAGCTACAATAAACATAATTTACGAGGATGTCTTCCCAGGAAACGGTTGTATATTTAAATTGTCATGCTTCACTGTGATGAGATCAGGGTTTGAAGTCATAATCCAGGCCAGGGTAAATCATTATCAACATCCAACCGAATGTCATCAGTATTGTTATAAATAACATCTTACCTCACTCTTCATAGGATCGTAGGATCCATACTCATTGGTAGACTCATTTTATTTGCCTGTTCCAGCCAGTGTTGCATGTATTTCAAGACCTTAGCATGTGCACTTCTGTTTGTCAGAAAGAGCATATAAAAGTACCCTTACTGTTAGTTGAAATGAGAAGCCTAAGTATTGACAGTGGGTTTCGTGTTTCTGATATATGTTGTTAATACCAGTTAATAGCCACTACTTAATAAACAATATACTGGGGGAATAGGGAGTTAATGGAATAAACTGACACTTTCTTTAAATCTACGTTAGATTTGAGTTACTTTTAGATGTAATATACCACTGTATTTTTTAAACATTAGAAAGTTCAAGGTAAAGACTTCAGCATTATAGGTTAATATTATGGATTTGCTACTTTCAAATTTCATTATCATACATTACATCAAAATATGTTGGTGTTTGAGTTAAAAATAACGACTATGAAATTGTTCTAGATAAACTCACAATATTTGACATCCACATTTGATTTGCGTTTTATTTGTAAAGGTAATTTACAATTTTTTTTAACTAGTGTGCGTTTGAATGACATAAATAATAACATGCTTCATTATAGATCATTAGGTTTCACAGGTAATTTTCAAAAACCAAAGTTTTATATATTCTGTTTTTAAAAAATCCAAAATGAATTATATTAAACTAACATTTTATTACAAGTTTAACACTGAAAACAGAAAGCTGTAAATGCAAACTCTTTTAAACTATGTGACGTCATTTTGTCAAATCATGATGATGTTAATTTAGCACTGGCAAGGTCATTGGTTTGTAAGCATCAATTGTCCAATAGCTGTGTACTTTACACCAATGCAGAATATTTCTCATGAGTGACCGCTGAGATAATAAATACTATGTTTTATCTTTTAATGTTACAGTTCATTGTTTGTATAAAAAACAGTAAACCATTTTCAAAGACATATTCTACATCACCCCCAGCATATTGTTTAAGTCTTGGCTATTGGATATCAAAAGTGGTAAGTGCTGTAAGCTTTTATATGCATCATTGCACAAATCAGTGATATACCAGTCATGAAACACTGTTTGGAACAAGAAACACCTTTATGAGTCTACCGAGATAGACCCTACCACATTGTACTACATGTGTGAAAGCTCTCCTTTATTTCATGTGTTGGTAACTACATGTGTATACATGTACTAACAGTGGTTAAGCTGTGATTTGATAAATTACCTAATGTGAATTAAAGTTGAATTTGGTAAACTTCTTTCATTATTAATTCACCAAAAAGCTAAATAAAAATCACATGCTTTTAGTAGATATATTACTATTTTGTCTGTGTATTTCCTGGCACCTATTAATAGTTATTTCATACTACGTCAGACAATTTTGTACCCAATTTCACTTAAGAGTTCATTCCTAATGCCTCAGTCTTTGACTCATAAAAAGATTGATTAAGAATGTCATATTAACACATTTCTTCAAACAGCTTTAATTTTGTTGTATTTTGTTTGTATAAATTAATCTTGAGTTTGGCTAGAGATTTTTTGACCAGATTTGCCAATTGCTAATAATTTTGGGTGTCCAGCTTAAGCCATACATGTATACGCATGTTTTACATATATAATAAACATATAATATACACAATATTTACTTTATACATGTATGTTGAATGCTACAGAATGACGGTACATGTATGTTGAATGCTACAGAATGACGGTATTAGTTTTATGCTAGCACACAAATATTTATCTTTTATCTTTGTTAATAAACTTGTATTTATTAGCACCATATTTATTGACTTATTTATATATATTGCATGAATCTTTTAATTAAAATGTTATTAGCTTCTTCTTTTTTTTCTCTTTGTATATTACATACTAAATACACATTTATGTTTATATATATATCAAATGCGCTTAGCTTAATAATCTGCCTCATCTACATTTAGTCAAATATTTTTGAAATAAATTATTAAGAATAGAAAAATATGTCAATTTTATTTTTAAAGAGTTGTGATAATTATTTTGTTAAATATAAGATAATTAATGTGTAATATAGATTTGTAATTAATGTATTTTGTCGTTAATGAAATGACAAGCAACTTACCTATTTATACTGAATAGATTAAATGAATGAAAATCATTGAAGTTATATTTCTTTATGAAGTTAGAACTAATGTTTTATAATTAAATTTATCTGCATTTTTGTTTAAAATCTTTGATAAATAAGTTTTCAAAATCACTTTAAATTGGGAATTCTAAATTTGTTAGGTTATTTGGACACAACTATCCTAAGCTAAATTCCTTCAAATTATTCTATCTGAAGTTAAGCATGTTACAACAACTTGATATTTAAAAAAAAGAGTTTCATTTAAAAGATCTCTTCATGATTTTAATAACACTGTTGGTGCACATCAAAAATAAAGAAGGAAATAATAATAGTAATAAAAAGAGGCATCTGTTTAACATATGTTCAGAACTTAGTACTCAAATTATATTCATATTTCAACATCTATAATTAATTCTGTATTTTTCTCTGTAGTATTAACAAAAACAATCCTATGCTAAGCATGTTTTAGTCTAAAATATTTATTTCACTTTTAAAATCATCTTAAATTATCTATATTTCTTCAAACATTATATTTCATGCTCATAGATTGTAGGTGTGCTAATAACAGCTTTTCTGGTTCTAAATCTTTTGTTACACATCACAAACCTCAGATTTAAAAAATATATATTTAAAATTGTAATAGACATGCAGGAGTATTTAGATCTTTGTTATATTTGTCTTATGTACATGAATGAGATAAATGATTATTGTATGAGTGTTTTTAAAAATATTGTGTTTACTTTAGATTCACGACAAACGGCTGCGCCAGTACCGTGAGAGCCTGGAGAACGTGGACTTTGAGCTGATCACCAGTGTGTGTAAGAAAGTCAAACACCAGGATGGGGCAGAAAGTGTCAAGGTGGACCTTGACTCGGTGAATGCTCGCTACATGGAGATGGTTAAATGGTCAAGCACCCGACTCAAGGATATCACCGCCATCCTGTCTCAAGCCGATGTTGATGTACAGGTCAGTTACAGCAAATCTACTCTCTCTATGTCGGTTGTTCATTGTCATCTTGGAGTTAAAGAGAGTGTCCTGAGTTTGCTGTTGTTGTTGTGTAACATTATTCTGCAATTTATATTAAATACATTAACTTATTTTAAATATTAGTGTCCATGTGTGGGTTTTTTTGTCATATGCGTAGAAGCTCAAACTGGATTTTACCTTTCATTAATTTTGTAAAAAGAAGTTTACAATACTTCAAACAATAGTTATTAAAGAGGCTCATTTAGTTAAAAACATCATACAATGCTAGCAAACTCAGGACAGTTAATTTAAAAACAGGTTTGTGTCTGTGATATGGCAACAGCCAGCAATCTTATAGACATGGGCTGTTAAATGGGAACATCTACAACTTGGCAAAAAAAAAAAAATGTTTTCAAATAACGGGTAATAGCCTTAAAAAAACTAAATCTCTATCTTAATTGTGTCTTGTAAAAATACAGCATCAATGACGTCACTTTCTCAACATCAAAGTAAATGACATCAAATTTTTAGCCATGTTTACTCGGTGTCTGATGTCATGCTATGTTGTAGGTTTTTGTGTTTGATGGCTCATATGAAATAAATTAATGATGTCTGGATGAAGACTTAGTTATGTGGCCAAGCCTACCAACAGATGTTTGGACATTACAAGTGTCATGGTTCACCTTGTCATCGAGCCCTTTTTGTCTTATTCCAGATTTTGTTACTTTGGTCTGATTACAGTAGAAATATGTTTTACTAAATGGTGTTCTAAGTGATGTGCTAGGTAAGAGCAAACAACTTTCTCTTTTAAGATGGCCTTAAAAGAGAAATATGTTTGTTGTTAGACAAGTGATTTAGTGAACATTGTTGAAAAGCCCAATTTCAGAAGGACATGATATGGCTTGAATAATAGCAAATGTTTGCTGAACTATAGGAGCAAGAACTAATACTGACATCCAGTGAAAATGTGTTAATAATTTGGAGCGTGTCACTGATACTGATGAAGATGTCAGATTCTATTCGTAAGGAGAGTTTTGTTTTTGCATTGAGGCCATTGGTCCAGTGACAGAGATGTTCTTGGATTCAAGTCCTGTCACAGAATGGCTTCAACCTTCTTAGATGATGAAATAGCCGGGTATGTTCACGTCTGCCATTAAAATGGGACAATTTCCTTTCACATGTGGCACACTAACATAGATAATGTTCTTAACGGGTTTCTTCAACGACAACTTTCATCTGGTATTAAAAATTGCCATCTTAATCATTTCTACTTCCAATCAAAGATTCAGAGAATCTGGTTTTGTATGACAAAAAGAATTCCTTCCATTTTCTTCCAGTAGCACATTTTTCATTGAGCACAAATCGTTCTTCTATATCTCCAGTATGTGTCTCTTCTTGCTGCAGTTTCTATTCTTAATCTTCATAATGTATTATTTGCACACCACACACAGGTTACATCAAGAGCAAGAATGTTTTATGAAGTTTATTAGACTTTTGAAAGCTACAATTGTGTATAAATTTTCATCAGTTTGACATTAAAATCTGTGCTCACAACATGTTACACTGGTGAAGTATGATGTGCTTTCCTTGTGCAAATACCTGGAGTTATCACTGTGTGATGTGTTTGTGTACATAGCTTGAATTCAGTCAAGCCGAAACCAAAATATGTCTGCCTTTAACAATTGCTCACCTCGGCCCAGTTTCACAAAACATCATAAGCCTAGTTTTGCACGTAAACATAAATCTATGACTAAACCACAATTCTTGTTACTATTATCATTCAACAAATATAGTTAGAAGAACACATATTTAATTTTCTTTAAAATACTCAAGCTTCTGTAATGATGTAATTTTCTGCATGAAAATGATGCCAAAAACGTGCAAACACACAACCGGTATAACTACTAGTAGCAGACATAAACTGACAATGTTTAGTGAAATAGTTCCCAGACTTATTGAAGGTTTAACAATGTTTTGAACAATGGTAATGTCTTTGATGTTTCACTGCACATATTAATATTTTACTTCCACCTTTTAGTCAAACAGTTAAATTAAAATTAGCTCCACTGGTTAATTACTATTACCTGTGGAACTAACAGTATCCCTTTGGAGCTCATGTCCAGTTGACCTTTCATTCATCCAATCAAAACCTTACTTGCAAAATCATGCCAGTGAGTTGTAAAGAATTTGAAAACATTCAGGATTATGCCGAATGTATACAAAATGATTCGGGTGAATTACGAAGTATGCCGGAAACTAATTTCAATATAAAAGTCATTTCAAGACGAAAAAAAAAGCCCTGTGCCATAAAATCTGTTTATACTAGTATACAATCCAGAGTTTATTACTGCACTTTTCCCCATTTTTTAATGTTGAAATAGACCAACAAGTTCGCCTATTGTATAAATAGTCTCGCCTAATGTTTTTAGAATTTGTATGCTCCCAAAAGGCGAAGTGTAATTGGTCGATATTTAAATTGTTTTTTATAGATGAAATGTCACCTGGATATAAGATTACACGCAATGCTGTTAGATCTACTGGTAGACCAGTAGAGCTAATTTTAATCAGATTGTTAGTCAAACTACTTAAATGTTCAGAAAATCTGTGCAGACATACCGTTTTGAACAGTACGATAGGCCATAATAAAATAAATGCAACATTTTCATCAATGTTTTTACAAAATGGGGACAGAGGGATTGAACTTCATTTTTTCCCCCACAAGAACATTGGAAAAACTGCAAATTGAGCACACAAAAAAATTGTTAATAAAAAAAATGTGATGATCCTTTGTTCTCAGGCGGTGATGAAAATCTAATATTTATTTTATTATGGCCAATATTTTAGTAATTTGGGTTTTTAACAAAAATATAAATTTAAATTAATAAAAAAGTATTTTATTTAATATATACAGATTGACACACATACACATACACATACACCACCAGCTCTCTCACCCCCCCCCCCCCCCCCCCCAAAAAAAAAAACCCTACACAAATTAATAATTGCCTGCATTGATCTTGGTGTAGACCGCACACAACAACTGGTATATCCAAGGCTGTAGTATGTGCTATCCTGTCTAGGATGGTGCATATAAAAGATCCCTTGCTACCAATGAAAAAAATGTAGCAGGCTTCCTTTCTAAAATTATGTCATAATTACCAAATGTTTGACATCAATAGCCAATGATTAATAAATCAATGTGCTCTAGTGGTGTTGTTAAACAAAACAAACTTTGATCTTGGCATTGCACAGATTCCCATATATATCTGACAAAATTCAGATCTTGACAGGGAGGAAATAGGAGAGTTGAAATGCATTGATGCCACAGTACTATATAATTAAATAAGACTTACGTTTGTCCTTTCTTCATTTTAGTAAATATTTTGTGTTTCTCTTTTCAGTTCCAGATGGTTATTGATGATGAAATTCCACTACTAAGAACATTCCGTGCAGAGTTGGCGAAACGGTCGTCTATGCTGTTTGATGAAGACATGGAGGGGTTCTTCCACCAGCTGTCTGAATTCGAAGGATATGGGAGTTTTTCTGGATCCTATTATGGAGCTGGAGACCCACCTATCATCATCAAACCAGGTGCTACTGCTACTGCCGAGTTCTCATCAGAGAGGAACACTCGTGTGAAACATATGGATACATCAACGGTCAAACTTCCATCATCGGGGGAGCAGCATTTGGCTCAGCTTTCATTTGCTTTGAGTCAGGCTGAAACAGCAGCCCCAAAACAAAGTGAGCAGCAGACTTTAATAACTGTCAAGACCAGTGATGTGTCTTCTCGTGGTCCTGCTCTTTGTGCATCAGCGATTGTAAACCCACAAACCCACGAGAACCTTACCCTTGTAGAGGCTATTCAAACTGGGTTAATTGATCCTGTTAGTGAAACATATGTCAATCCTATTTCCAGGCAGAGGATGCCGTTACGTGAAGCAGTTTCCCAAGGACTTATTGCAGACAGTTTGTACAAACAGCTGACATCTTCCTCGGGAATTCGAGATCCTAGGACCAATAGGGAAGTTAATGTGATAGAGGCAGTGGGAAGAAATCTGTACAACCCAGTAACAAATACAGTTAAAGACCCACACACAGGTGAAACAGTTCCTCTTCAGGAGGCTGTGTCTCGTGGACTGGTGTCAGAATCCTGCAGATCTTCACTGCTAGGTCAGACTGTTAGTCTGACTGCCATTACACACACTCAAGCCTTGTTCTCCACCAGTGATCTTTCAAAGTCTGAAGCCACCCTTAGTCTGGTGCAGGCCATTGATAAGGGCTTGTATGACAGAGCAATGGGAACGATCACTGATCCTGTGACATGGAAACAGATGTCCATACTGGAAGCTGTAGAAAGTGGTAGAATCAATGCTAGCTGTTGTGAGATTGTTGATCCAGACCATGGGAATTCTATGTCCTTGACAGATGCTGTGAAAAAAGGTGTTATAGACCCTGTGTCTGGTGTGTATATTCACAAAAAAACCAACAAGAGAATACCTCTGGATGAGGCTGTGAAACGTGGGTTACTACACTGCCCAACTTCACTTCTGGATGTAGTGGTTGATGGGTCACTGCTGGAAGATGGCAAAGTTTATGACAAAACATCGGGTCAAACAGTTTCGCTTGTTGAAGCCATAAATTCAGGGCAAATTGATGGCGATAGGAAGTGCATTATGAATCCCAGAACAAATGAGATGACATCTCTTCGTACTGCAGTAGAAAGTGGTTTGATAAATTCCAAAGGAAACTATGTGTCTCCAGATACCCACAGACAAAAAACGTTATTGGAGGCATTGCAACAAGGTGACTTGAAGTTGGTCAACGAAGAGATTTCATTTTCCAGAAGTGGTGTAAGAGACTCTTCCAAAAACCAAACAGTTTCCGTTGCAGAAGCATTGAAGAGAGGTATAATAACAAAGAAAGGCACATACAAAGATTCAAAAACTGGTTCAGAAATGACCATAAAGCAAGCTGCAGACCGTGGCTTTATTGACCCATCACTTGTTGGTTTACTTAACCAGAAAACAGGACTGGTTGATAGGTTAGGTCAACACATTTCCATTTTGAATGCTATTGCACAAGAAATAATTATTCCCGAGGAAGGTGTGATTAAAGATGTGAGGACTGGGCAAACCCATACATTCCAGTATGCTGCCACACAGGGTATTATTACACCTGATGAAGCCAAAGATATCCTTGAGTTGATCAGTCCAGTTATTACATCTACCTCCATCTTGACACGAATTCATCCTTCCAAACATGAAACTGTGATGAGATCCATAACAATTTCAGAAGCAACTTCTCGTGGTTTGCTGGATGACCTCACACAGAGATACACTCATCCTGAAAGTGGTCAGTCGATGTCTGTAGAAGAAGCCATTGAGAAGGGTTATCTAAGTCTTTCATCCCAGTGGCCTGATACATCAGTGTTCAAAACCTTTGATGAGGTGGATACCAGTAGTAGAACATATAAATACACCTCAGAGACAGTTAGTGAAACCAAGCCAGTACAATCTTCTGTGTCTGCTGCTGCTGCTGCATCTGTTGAATCAAGCTTTATCACCAAAGCTGGTGGGAGTTATTCATTTACAATGACAAGTGTTACCCGTCCCTCTATTACACAAAACATGATTTCAGAGACACGGCGCATGACTTTGAAGTCGGTTGTTGATCCAAAGACTGGTAAAGAGATTAATATAACCGAGGCCATGAAGAAAGGTCTCATTGATCTAGATGCAGGCACCTACAGAGATCCAGTTACCAAATCAACAATGCCTTTGAACATTGCAGTTGAAAAGGGATACATCATTGCTGATCTCGTTTCAGAGCCATCTGCAGATAGTGGGGAACCTATCAAAGAGACCAGATCATTTTCCATAACAGGAGTGATACATCCAAAAACTGGAGAACGTCTAACTGTCAGTCGTGCTATTCATGATGGAATACTGGACCAAGACCGAGGGGTTTACCATGGCCTTGACAAGCTGGGTAGACCTTTGATGATGCCCATCAGTGAAGCCATACAGAAGGGTTTTGTAATTGCTGAAGACATCACAACAACTGTATTGCTACCTGGATCCATGCTGAGGGAAACCAAAACATTCATGCTTAAGAGTGTTGTCCACCCATTGACTGGGAAGATACTTTCAGTGGCTGATGCCGTGGAACAAGGCATCATTGATGAATCTGAAGGAATGTATATCAACCCCGTTACAGGAGTCAAGATAACTATCAATGAGGCAATAGAGAAGAAATTTATTGATGCTGAACTGACTTCTGTGACATCTGATGCCGACGTTGATGTCAATAAGATAACAACTACCAAGTTCTCAACACTGGTAGTCACAGCTGTGGTTGATCCCAGCACTGGCAGACTCATCACTGTGCACAGAGCTATCGAGGAAGGCATCTTGGATCAAGCAAATGGAATTTACTACAATCCAATAACCAAGAAATCTATGCAGCTTAGTGAAGCTATTGACAACAATTTGGTTTTAGTAGAGACAACAAAATCAACTGACGAAACTGATCGATCTAGCATCACTAGCATTCATATTACTGATGAACAGGAATCAAGCGATTGCATACTTGTTGAAGACATCCACACTGAAACTATGACATTAAGTATCAGTAAAGTGATAGACCCAAGAACAATGGAAATGGTTTCATACAATGATGCTGTTCTCTCGGGCATCTTGAATGTCAACGAAGGAGTTTACTTCAACCCAGCAACTGGTGAAACAATGGCTATTACCACTGCTATGGAGAAAGGCTTGATTCATGGAGAAGTAACCGACAAAACCAGGGAAGAAGAACTGATGAGAAGTTCAGTAGTTTCAGAGAAACCAGCTTTTTCATTAAAAATGATAACATCAGTGATAGATCCACGGACAGGAAAGCAAATATCAGTAGGGAGAGCTGTCCGAGAAGGTTTAGTGGATGTTGATAAAGGCACTTTCAGAGACACAAGAACTGGTGAGACAATAAAACTGGAACATGCTTTTAAGCAGGGGTTTATTAATCCATCAAAACATAGTGATGTGGCTCAACTTGAAAAATCTATGGATGAAGAAGATGCTTTTGAATCCAAAGTTCTTTGTAGAAAAGCCACTGATAATGAAAATCATTGGTCACTCGTTGAAATGGAACTGGAAAAAACAACATCGGAGGAACCAGAAGAATCGGCTGTTGCTAGAGAGGTGCTGCATTATTCTACTGAAATTGAGAGTCACAGTCCATTGGATCTCTCCTCAGACTCCTTAGAAAGGAAAGGTGAATCATTTTTCACTCCTCCAAAATCGGCAGAACCACTGGGAATTTCTTATCTTGTTGCAACTAAGCTGGGAATTATTGATTTGAAAACTGGAAAAGTACGAGATCCAAAAACTGGAAAATTGATGACCCTTCAACAAGCTATTGCATCGGGTTTGATTGATCAAGACAAACCAGCAGTATGTGACAGAACTGGGAAGATGTTATCACTCAGAGAGTGTTTACACAGAAACTTGATTAACCCACAAACTTGCCAGTTAGAAGCTTCCAGGGCTAAGCTTGAGGGTTTAAGTCAGCCACAGAAAATAGACAAAATAAACTTGCTTGATGCTTTCCACAATGGACTTTTCAATTCACAAACAGGAAAGATTTATGATCCAGCTTCAGGAAAGTATTATTCTCTCCAAGAAGGCCTGGCGAAAAACATGCTAGATGGTGCTATGGTGACTGTTAAGGATACCCAAACTGGAGAGAGGGTGCCACTTAAACGTGCATTAGTGCAAGGCCTCATTGATGGCAATCAGTGTTTAGTGTGGGATAAGGCTGCAAATAAGAGACTTCCTTTTGGAGTAGCAGTAGAAAAAGGCTTGGTTCAAAATCTCTTTGATGACACAACAGGAAATATTTTAGATGTACACACAGGCAAATTCATTCCTCTGGACAAAGCTCTCATTGAAGGGAAGTTGAAATCAACGGATGTCACAGTTTTGGATCCCAAGACTGGTAGCAAGATTTCATTGGAGACAGCACTTCGAAGGGGTTTGGTAGATAGATCTGGTGATGTACTAGATTCTAGGACAGGTGAGAAGATGTCTGCGGATGAAGCGCTGAAAATGGGTTTGCTGGCCATAGTTGGTGCTCCAATTCTTGCTGGGAAAATGGTTGTGGATTCTGTTAAACGAAGACATGGCTCTAAACCAAAGAGACCAGCAGAGATGGTCGACAGCCATGTAAACGGTATTAATGGTGACGTAAGACAGCAAGACATTTCAAAACCTAGGACAACCATTGTTTTTGCACGTCCAGGTGATCAGATCCAACCCACAAAACCTAGACAGGACTTTGATCAGTCAGATCAGCTGTCGGAGATGGTGCGGGACAATGACATGGTAAGTGTGGTAGTTGGCCAGACACCTATAGACAGTATATCCTCACATTTATCCTCTAGACATTTAACTAGTACCTCCTCCTCCACACATCAGGTGCAGGTGCAGAGAACAGAAGCTGATTCTAAACCCATCTCTCTTTCCCATTACCAGGACTCTTTGTCCACTTCGGTGTCCCACCATGCCCATCTCTCCAGTGCAGATGACGATTCACGAGGGTCCGCATTGCCAGACGGTGAACAAACTTGGGTTGGTGATAGTAATCTGGATGTTGATTGGCAGTCCGGAAAAGTAACAGTAAAATCCTCTGGAAAGCAGATGTCCGTCATTGAAGCAGTAAGCAAAGGTGTTTTAGATTCAGAAACTGTGGATAGACTTGCAATGACTGCTATACCTAAACTTAGAACAAGTAGAGAAATTAGTGTTAACTGGGAAGATGGCACAATAACTAAAAAGTCCACAGGCTTAAAATACACTGTCAAACAAGCTTTTGACAAGCAGTTCATTGACAAACCTACTGCAGAAACTTTGGCAGCTGTACTGGGTGATGATGAGCAAAGCTGGCAATCGTTAGTTGAACCTACAAATGTACAGATAACAAAAGTAACCAGAACAGCAACAGTTGACAACAAACCTAACATACAAAACTATGATTTCAAAGAGACAACATCCACATACAAAACATCTCATACAGTTGAAGTCAGTTCCACACCAACATTAACTCATTTTGTGAAAAAAGAAATGGATAACCTAACACTGGGTGAACTGATCAAGGAAAACCTGTATGAACCTGAAACTGGTAGAGTCATTGACCCACGAACTGGCCTCTGCATGTCCGTCAAAGAAGCTTTAGAAAGAAAGCTTGTGAATGGTAGTAATTCAGAGATTAAAGACCCCGCAAGTGGAAATATCATTTCTTTGAACCAAGCTGTGCAAATTAAAGTCTTTGATCCTCTAACTGGCAAGCTGACCCACTCTGGCACTGGTGAAAAGATAACTCTTCAAGAAGCTGTGTATGAAGGCTTGATACCTGGTTCATGTGACTTTGATTCCAGTGGCAGTCCCATTGGTTTGTCTCCTCCGACGAAGCTGACTACTTCATCCACAGTACAAAAGACTGAATTGGATAAGCCATCAGCTTCTGTTGTTGGAATGTCAATACAGGAAGCAGAAGAACGAGGACTTCTCCATACAGATAGTGGAACATTTACAGAACCAATTACTGGTGACATCATGTCACTGGCAGCTGCTGTGAGCTATGGGTATATATCATCAGGGGAAAAGGGAACCACATTCAGAAGTGAAACTACAGTGGTAAATGATAATTTGCATAAAAATCTTTCTTCAGGTGAAATGCATGTAAAGCATCAACACATTATAGATGAAGTAGATCACCAAAAACTTTCATTTGCAGAAGCTCTGGATATGGGATACATTGACCTGCAGTCAAAGACATACACAGATCCTAACACAGGTTCACAAATGTTGATACGAGATGCCATCACAAAGCAGGTTCTTGATACCACAGTAGCTTTGGAGCCAATGACGATCACAGGCCTGAGCCCAGTTGCTGCACAAGAGAAAGGTTTAGTTGACAGACAGGGAAATTTCAAGGACCCAAAGACTGGTAAAAGCCAACCATTTCATCAAGCCATTTCTTCAGGTTCTTTGGATGGGAAGTATTCCATCTATGATGTCAAATCTCAGACAGTGGTAACTGTTGAAGAAGGTATGGGACAAGGTATTATTGATCCTAGAACTGGTCAGTTTATTGAAGCTGGTACGAAAAAGCAATTTTCCTTAAAAGATGCTGCAAAGATGGGTCTTATAGCTGTGGTTGGTGCCCCAATAGCCGCAGTGATGGTTGTTAAACAGTCTCTGGAGGGTGTTTTAGATGATAATAAGACCCCTAAAATAGATCCTGCCCAAGGGGTTGCGTTCAAAACAGTGACAGTTAAACAGCTATCACCTAGTATCTTGGAAGTATCACAGACAGAAGAGGTTGTATCAAAATCGAAGTATGGACCAGACTCAATGACTGTAATGGAAGCTGTATCTAGTGGGTACCTCAATACTAAAACAGGGATTTTCAAAGATCCCGTTTCTGGTAAAGAAATTACTCTTTCCCAGGCAGTTGGTGATAAGCTGATAAAGGGTGATTCAGCAGTCATTTCTGACCAGAACAGTGGGCAGAGTCTCAGTCTAGAAGAGGCATTTACTGATGGTGTATTAAATAAAACGGGACATACCACTGATAAGTCTTCAGGCAAGGTTAAAACTCTCGACCAGTTGATAATGGATGGGGTGGTTCATGAAGTTGCAGATATGTCTAAAACATCCAGAGTAGTGAGTGTGAGAAGCACCGACAAAATTGATGTTAGTTCAGTGTTTGATCCAAGCACTCGGAGAGAAATTCCCATGCAACAGGCTATAGACAGGAACATTCTGAATCTTGAGCAGGCGTCCTATGTAGATCCTGTCACAGGTAATGCTATGAGTATTTCTGAAGCCATGAACAGAGGTTTGGTGTTGGGAACACACATAGGCAGTGCTGGACCTACACAGGAAGGAATTGTATCTGGATTCACTGCTAAGGTTGAATTTTCTGAAAAGAAGACCATTAAACTGCATTCTGTGGTGGATCCGTTTTCTGGAAAGAAGCTTTCATTGGCAAGTGCAATAGAACGAGGAGTTATTGACAAAGATGGCAAATTCTACTCTGACCCCCTGTCTGGAGAACAGATTCCCATTGATGTTGCTGTTGACAGAAAACTTGTTGATGCAAGTGAGATACAGTCTGAAATGACTTCTGATGAAAGGTTCCATAAATCTTTAGAGAGTAGCATCACACAAAGCAGATCTTTTAATATTGAGTTTGTCACTGATCCAGCTACTGGAAAGCAGATGCATGTGTCTGATGCTTTGAAAGAAGGTGTTCTAGATACATCTGCTGGGGTTGTCATAAATAGACAAACTGGACAACAAGTGTATATTGGTGATGCACTAAGGCAGGGTCTTCTTATAGGTAAAGAATCTGACATTCAAAGTTCAATGAATACTGCTGATCTAAGAAGCAGTGCTGATAATGTACAGAAAACCACTGAGCAGTCATTTCAGAGTAGAGGTATTCCTGCTTCTGGTACTCTAGCGGCTTCTAAGAGTTCAGTTGTAAAACATAAAACCTCAAACTTGGAAGATAGGGATGTTAGGTCAGAATTCCCTAATGATGGAACCACGAAAAGTGTATTGCCAGCAGCACATGTTGAGTCAATTGTACTGCAGAAATCATTGAATATAACAGGAATTGTAAATCCAATGACGGGAAAGGTTATTCCAGTGTCTGAAGCCATAGACAAAGGTCTGTTTGATGCAGACAAGGGACAAGTTGTGGTGACAAAAACTGGAGAATCCATCTCTCTTGAGCAGGCTATTGAGAAAGGTCTCGTTAGTGCCGATGTAGTTGAAGGTCAGGCACCACAGGACTTCACCGTCATTAAGGGTTTAATTATCACCAGTGCTACTGATCCAAGAACTGGGCATGATATATCTGTAAAAGATGCCATCAGGAAGGGTATTCTTGATGAAGAAAAAGGGTTCTACTATGACACTGCTACTCATTCTTCTATACCAATAGAGGTTGCCTTGAAACAGGGTTTGGTGGAAGGTAAAGATGCTGCTAAAGCAGAGAAGCAGAAGCAGGACTCCAAACAGGTGAATGTAACGGGAGTGTTGGATCCTCGTACTGGAAAAGAAGTGGATCTGGAAGAAGCAATTAAAAAAGGCCTGGTGGACATTCACGTTACAATGTATACTGATTCTATGACTGGGAAAACAATGAAAATAGAGGATGCCATGAAAGAGATGTTGGTATCTGGATCTGTTCAGACTGTTTCAACCACACAAACAACCATAACAACCAAACGACCACCAATGACGTACGACATAACTGGAGTACTTGACACACAATCAGGGAAAAAGCTGTCTACTAAAGAAGCTGTGAAACGAGGTTTGCTAGACCCTTCAGGAACATTTGTCAATACAAAATCTGGAGAAGTAATGAACCTGGCAACAGCAATCCGGCAAGGTTTGGTTTTCACAGAAAAGCTTTCGGAAGGATTTGAACCCGATAGTATTGTTCAGAACAGGGACCATGGAATTAGATTTAGAGATGCTTTGGAAAATCGGTCCATTGATACAACAAAAGGGACATTTTATGATAAACAGGACGGTACAACATGTTCTGTTGATGAGGCCATTAGGACAAACAAATTGCTAGCAGACAATGGAGCCCCCTTTGATTACAAAGGTGTCCAGAGAAAAGGAATAACGTTTAGCTTCCAGAATGCTTTGCGTCTGGGTCTCATTGATCCTCTGACTGGTCTGTTCTGGGATCAGCCATCAGACAAGCACATATCTGTTGAAGAGGCTGTTCAGAGAAGTTCTCTCTCCCCAGTTGCTGGAAGGTTTGGAACCCAGACAGGAGAATCTGTTGTCATTTTGAAAGGAGGTGCCATTCCACATCAGGGGAATGTAGAAACCATTATTGATCATCAAACTGGCAAGACGTGTTCCATTGAGGAAGCTGAGAAGAAAGGTTTAGTGAATGTAGTTGAGCTGGATGAAAGTATTCCTCTAGATGATGCCTTTGATAATGGTCTGGTTGATAAAGGAACTGGTTTCTTTCACGATCCTCGTACTGCAGAGTTCATGAGTGTAGACCAAGCTGTGCTAATTGGAAGCGTAACAGTGAAAGATTACAAACCAAACCGGGATGATTTTGACCAGGTTGATAGACCAGATGGTGGCAGGCAGAAAAAGGAAACCCTTACTATATCAGAAGCCATTAAATGCAATATGATTGACACCGATACAGGTATTTTCACCGACAAAGATTCTGGAAAATCTATGACCGTAACTGAGGCTATTTCTTCAGGCCATGTTACACCAGCAGTTATGAAGGAGCCTAGACCATATATTCCAAGTGACAACAAACACCAAATTGTCATGATTACTGAAGGATCCCCTTTCAAACCTAAGCAGGATATTGTATTCAAAAATGGTGAAGTTATCTCCAAAACTGCAACTGAGGTAACTGTAACAAGTGGCAACGCAACCTACATAACCAAGCCTGGTTTCTATATCGATTCGTCTGGCAATGTTGTGAACACAACAACAGGAAACAAAATGTCCATGCAGGAAGCTGTAATGTCTGGCATTGTTGAGACTGAAATGGCTGAGGGGAAGGAGTCTATCGAGCTTGCAGGCGGGGAGGTTCCACCTGTGATTGAAGTGTCTCGACCCACACCAACATCACCATCAACACCTTCAACTCCTAGTCCGGGAGTGAGTATAAACTTCTCTCTCCTTCACCTCCCCGTGCTCAGCTTTCTTCATTCCTTCCTTTTGTTGCTTATTTTTTGTAAAATTTCAGCATGCTTCACTTTAAGATCATTGTGATATATTTGAC
This sequence comes from Gigantopelta aegis, assembly GCF_016097555.1. NCBI lineage: Eukaryota > Metazoa > Mollusca > Gastropoda > Neomphalida > Peltospiridae > Gigantopelta > Gigantopelta aegis. The sequence goes on along the minus strand of NC_054704.1, from coordinate 6,779,876 downwards.
TTCTAAATCACTATTGTATAAAGGTAAGTTATATTGCTGTTGTATGTATTGACATGCTGATGTTTTGTTTTGTATATATGGTAAGTTTCGGTATCAAAAATCAGTGTAATAAGCTGCCATTAACCATTACGGCTGTAGCTTATTACATCATTGTTGTCTTCAGTATTTACTTTTATTTTCCTGTCTTTCTTTTGGTTTTCCAGTTCTTTTTTGGAAGTAATATTCAGGCTATGCAGATAATGAATGCGCTTTTGTACATGCTACATGTTACATGACCTGTTAAGATACATATGGGTACAATATTTAAATGATCCTATGGGCAGATTTATGACAGAATACTTTTAAGACTGACACAGGCATTGAAATAAGTGTAGTGTCCGATAATCTGTGTACAGACTAATGCTATAAAATTCATTTGGAGACACTGATTCAGATATGAGTAATCAATGTACTTTATCTTTTTTAATCATGTCAGAAACATTGACATGACCAGATGTTAGCAACTGTATTCATGAATGAAACTATAGATGCAGTATCAAAAGGGAACAAAATGAAAATGAAATGAAATTGTGAATGAAAATCTGTGCACTTAAGAATTCTATGAATGGTAGTTCATTCTCAACTTTCTTAACATGTTGTAACCTCCAGGTAACCCAAATAACAGTTTTCCACTTAATATGATGCCTGTAAAGCCAGTTTTGTTAAGTGGTTTTCACTTTCAGTTGAACCAGTTTCAACAGGTTCATTTTAATGGCTTATGTCCCATCCTTTTGTTAACTGTAAATGTAAATGTTTGCTGCCTGGCAATCTCTTCCCTCAACTTTTAACAACCCTGCAAACTGCTTAAACATTAATGTTCAAGTATTGCAACCTAGTGTTGTAACAATCTAATTATTAAAATAAATGATAAGTTGCTAACTATTTTTACCTTTATTCTAAAGTTAGCTAACTCTAATATTTTAGTGTATTTTATATAAATTTTTATCTAGAGGTAATACATGTGCCAAATTGTCCATTTACTTAATTCAGTTATTTGTTTTTGGATAAAAAATGTGTCAGATAAGACCTTAAAGAGGTCAGATTAGGAGAGATGGAGAAAAGTGGATCGTATTAGTTTAAAACAAATTAATATTTCAGTGTGTATGTGTATAAGATGTATGCATGATCTGTTACTAAAAACAAATATTGTTCTTTTTAGTTAAAACTAACTTAAAGCTGTGGTCTTTTGTTAAGATATATTTACTAATGCAAAATACGATTGTTACTACACTTAATAAACTCATGAATATCATTAAAATTCTACACACATATTGCTGCACCTGCCTCCATTGTTGAACAGTATTAATGCCTAGCAGTTGTGAGTTTAATATGTGGGTGTCATCTCCAAAACAAATTACAAACATTGCTGTACGGTATACAAAGAACATTCAGTTGTGAGTTTAATATGTGAGTGTCATCTCCAAAACAAATTACAAACATTGCTGTACGCTATACAAAGAACATTCAGTTGAGGCTGAGGGTGCTTCATTTTATCTTGACAATAGATATTAACATATTTGCTTTGAATTATTTATACTAGACGCTTAAATAAAATAAAATATTCTGGAGACCACAGCTTTATTATTCAGATGAATATTTTGAAATAATCTAATATTTTTAATGTTTCTGTTTAACAATAGTTGCCATGAATGACCATTTACACTTTCATTTTACGTCTCAGATATTAAAACCTTGTATTAGAAGATTGATTAAATGTGTCACTTATAGGGTATGGCTGACAAAGCATTACCTGTATTTAAGAACTGAAACAATAATGGTAGTATCTTCTCAATATTTATAATTTTATGGTAAGATACATGTAGCTTTATTATGGTACACATGTTGACGCTAGGTGTTAGTTTGGTTTACTTCTTCTCTAGTCTGGAGGTGAGATTTATTTCAGTCAGTAGAATGTTGCCCTCAGGTACTTGGGTTGTAGGATCAAACCACCTTGGTAGACCGATGGGTTTTTCCCCCAATCCAAACAAATGTCCCATGACTGGTATATCAAAGGACATGGTAGGTAGGTGCAGTCCTCTTTGGGAAAGTGGGTATAAAAGATCTCTTGCTGCCAATAGAAAAATGCAGCAGGTTTCATCTCAAGACTAAGTCAGAATATCAAGTCAATATACCTAATAGTTGATTTGTTCTAGATGTGTCAAACAAAACGAGCTTTATTTTGATCTTTTCTAGTGTAATTATTGATCGGTACTGAGAGGATTTAATTTAATCATTGTAAAGAATTGCATTTTAGTATTCTTAGAGATGCCATTATATGATGACGTATATAGTAAGCCAGAAAATATGTGCATGTCATTTGGTTATATGCATATATAGTGTAAGTAAAATTTGCAGGAAAACCAAGCCAGAAGTGATCACAAAGAACTGAGTAAATCTGTGCAGCAGAAGACTGACTTGAGTCAGGATGTTGGTGGCAGTTCTAGCGACTCTGGTATCCGTTCTAGCGACTCTGGTATCCATGTTAATGGTGTGACGGACAGGGACGTCAAGTCCATTCCAGTGTTAGATTCCAGTGAATGCAGATTCTCACAAGACCAGATTGAGGTCCTGTATGGATACACCGAAAACCTATTGTGCTCTTTTTGGGACTCTGATGCTGAAAGACTTGTCCATCCCAAAAAGGGAACACTGCATGGTGTCCAAGAATCTTTAGAGTCTTCGATTCTTCCAAAGTGTCTCAAAGTTAAACAGTTTGCCGGTGACGAGTGCATTGATTTGGCAGAAGCTGTGATGTCTGGCCAGGTAGACAGAAAAAGTGGTAAAGTTGTAGATATGAACACAGGTTTTGTTACATCATTCGATGAAGCCCTGGAACAAGGTATCTTGTTGATTGAGACAGACAATTTGAATGATCCACAGATCATAAATTCCATACAAAAAGAAGTTGGAAATGGCGTGTACAATCTGATTGCATCTGGAGAAGTGAGGGTTTCAATTCGGATTGTGGACAGAAAAACAGGCAGGAGATTTTCTTTTGCAGAAGGTATTGCGTGTTCATTGCTGGATCCAGATGATGCCTCTGTGAAAGACACTGTATCAGGGAAACGACTGTCATGGGATGATGCCAAAAGAGTTGGTATTATTTTGAATTCGAAACCCCTGACTCTAAAGCAAGCCATTGTTTCATATTTATCAAACTCTAGTTCAGGTACTTTTTTCCAACCTGGTGGTTATGGGAATGTTTTAACTTTGCAAGAAATGATAGATGAAGGATTTGTTGATCCCAGGAATGAGGAAATATTGAACACTACCAGTGATACATGGATGACTGTTGGTGATGCCATTGCCTCTAATGTTCTTGATCCAATTCAAGGGAAGGTGTTTCACCATGCAGTTGACAAATGTCTTCCTCTTCATGATGCTGTAGATGCTGGAATTATTGCCACAAAAATGTCTCATGTACATAGAAAGAATGTCACAGGGCTACTGAATGGAGTGGAGGAAGCTAGGGAAACTAAGGTACAGCACAACCCAGTCAACCTGATCAAAGCTATTGAAAGTGGGCTTGTTGATCCTGTGACCAGTGAGGTTTCCAATCATGGTAGGTGGGTGTCCTTCAGTCAGGCCTACCGGAGAAATATCATTGAGGTTGATGACTGTTTTATTGTTGACCAGTCCACAGCACTGGTGTACAGTTTTTCTGAAGCAGCTGATACAGGTCTTGTTGATGTTGCCAGGGGGACCATACTTGATACACTTCTTGCTCAGAAATTTTCAATGTTTGATGCTAAGCAGAGGGGCTTGTTGAGGAGCTCAAACCAGCCTCTTCTTTCATTGTCTGTAGCACTGCAGTGTGGAGTGTTCGATCCCGAAGAAAAATGCATCCGTGATCCTGTTACAAAACATGCATTATCCATCACTAAAGGAATTGCTCAAGGCATAATTGACCCATCATCAAAATTAACAGTTCCATCCTCTGGCCGACAGGTGACATTACAAGAGGTGATTTCTAGTGGATCATTAAACATTGATTCATTGGATATAGTATTTCCTGATGGCAAAAAGTGTTCATTGGTTGAGACTTTAGGATTACCTCGAAGGAGGTCATCAGTCCTTCCACGGTTCAACAGAAAGTCAAGCTTGACACTAGATGAAGCAATAAGCAGAGGAATTTATGATCCTTTAACTAACTCTGTGAGGTGCAAGGAAAAAGGTTTTGTTCCACTACAGGAAGCTTTAGAAAAGGATCTCATTCACACTGATTCATTGGTCAGAGATCCTTTTAGTGGAGATATTCTAAACTTGGGAGAAGCCTTGGAAAAGCGTATTATTGACCCAGAGTCTGGCAAAATGTTGGATGCCAGTGGACAGGCAATTGCTTTGAACTTTGCCATGGATAAAGGTTTGATTTTGAAATCCAAAGCTCCACTAAATTTATCTCTCTCAGAAACTCTGGATGAGGGTCTGTTCAGTGCAGAAAATAACAAATTTGTAAACCCTGATACCAGTGAAGAGGTAGACTTTAAAACAGCTCTTTCTCTGGGAATGATTGACCCTGCACTGGTGAAGGTAAGAGACACATGTACTGGAATCCTACTAAACTTTGAAGCTGCTGTAAGCAATGGGCTGATTAACCTTGAGCAAGGAACATGTTTAGACACTGAGGCTAATGAAGACTTCAGTATCATTGATGCTCTGGATAAGGGTATCATTGTTGACACAACCAATCAACCATCAGTGTCTCTTCAGGAAGCTATTGATGTGGGCATTTTGGATGTTGAAACCTGTACATTCAGAGATCTGGCAAGTGGATTTTCTGTTCACTTGGCAGATGCTATGGAATCGGGACTCTTGGATAGATTGTCAGTTTCAGTTAGAGACATAAGAACAAATACCTTATTGACTTTAGATGGTGCAGTCAGTCTGGACATCGTTGACCCAGTTACAGGCAGTTACACATGTCATAACACTGATGAAGTATTTAGTTTTAAAGAGGCACTGGATAAAGGAATGATATTCAGTGAATGTTTTGAACTTGAGAATACCCTGACAGAAGCAATCAAGCAGGGAATATACAGTGAAAACACTGGCAAGTTTACAGACCCGTCAACAGGGAGGGTTCGAGATTTGAAGGAGGTTGTTTCTGAAGGGATTTTTGATATAGAAAGACTGAAAGTCCTTGATAAAGGAAACCAAAAGATTCTGTCCTACAAGGAAGCCGTACACAATAAAATCATTGATGCTAGACATGCTCTTGTAGTTGATTCAGAAACTAGTGAGATGTTTAGTCTCAGAGAAGCTTTGGACAAGGGATTACTTCAAGAAAACCTTGACATTTTGTCCCTTTCCCTCAAGCAAGCAGTTGATACTGGTTTGTTCAATATTAATGATGGAATGATTATTGATCCCCTTTCCAAGCAACATCTGTCACTGGAAACTGCCATAGAGATTGGTGTTGTCAATGTTTCCTCAGTTCTAATTAGATCTCCTGATAAAGATACTTTTGAACCACTCTCTGAAGCTGTGAGTGCTGGTACTGTTTGCATCAAAGATACACAAATTATTTTTGAGCCAAGTGGATTAACAGCTGATGTAACAACCGCTTTTGATAACAACATCCTCCTTGATAAACCAGCATGTGGCCTTCCTCTAGCTGATGCATTCCAGATTGGTCTTTATAATAATGACATTCAACGCTTCTGGAATCCTGTTACTGGAGATTACTCAACACTGCATGAAGCAATCTGTGACAAACTTATAGATGCTGATGTCCCTCAAGTAGTTGTCCCAGAGGTTGGAGTGTTTTCGCTGAGAGAAGCGATGGACAATGGTCTGATAGATCCTCACACAGGAAAGTATATAGCTTCAGAGTTGCCTCTTTCACTTGGAGATGCTATTGACACTGGGAGATTGATTTTGTCAGCCAAGCTAAACATTAGTGTTACATCTGTAAATGGAAGCGGCACTTCGATATGCAGCAGCATGTCTTCAGTACATCAGTCTGATGTATCTGTCGGTGATGGAAATAAGAAAGAAATTAATCGAAACATCAGCGAAGAGCCAAAACTTGTTGATAGAAACATTAAAACATCTAACTCCAGAGACACTGTTTGCAAGGTTTCTTCGGAGTCATTAATGTGTGATGATGTTGCAAATATAGTTGTTCCAGCAATTCAGACAAAGTCTGAAAAGTTCCAGTCAGAATTCATTCCAAAAATAAATTTTGAAAAGGATGGAACTGACACAAGCTGTAGAGATAAAACAGAAATAGTGCAAGACGTTAATAAACATGATGTAGTGAAACATGTTATTCCAATAGAGATTGGCAAACCAAAGATGCCAGATCACACTTCAGATGATTCAGTCCATCATAACTGTTTAACTGAAGAAATACTTTTGGAGAAAAAAGATGACAAGATGTGGACAAGTAAAATATCAGCTGAAAATTCAAATGAACCTTGTTGTCTGCAGTTTAAGGAATTGTTTGATTCATACAAAATAACCGACAACTCTGTGAATGAAGATAAAGTTTACAAGCGAAGCATTAGCACTCCTTGCACTGCATCAGATGACCTCAGTTCTGACTTAACAAATGCTGCATGGAGCCCAACTACTAAGGAACTGTCAGCTTCCCTGGATTCTTTAATTCAGAATGCTGTCAAGAGCCAACAGTGGTCCCAGAAACCATTGTCCTTGTTTGAATTTATACAAAATCCTATTTCCACTGATGGAAAGAGAACTTTTCAAAATCCACAAACAGGCAGTACATACACCTTGATGGAAGCAATTAACAATAATTTGTTGGACCTGTCTGGAAATGTTATCTCTCCCATAACCAAACAACCAATTACTCTGGATGAAGCTATTTCTTCTGGTGTTATAGATCCAGCTAGTGGTATGTATCATGATACTGCTTCTCAGAAATGGTTGACACTTCAACAAGCTAAGGATGTTGGGTACATTTACAAAGAAAAGGAAACTGGTAAAAGTCCAATTGAGATATATATTGAAGAAATTCTTTCTGATTCATCTTCATCAGGGAAACAAAAACTTGAAGAAGCATTTTCAAGTGGCATGTTGCACCGTTTCAATTCCCAAGTTATTGACCTTGACAACCAGCCCATCACACTACGACGAGCTGCCAGCCTAGGAATGATTGATGTTAAAAGTGGTGAATTCAAGAACCAGCAGACTGGAGAATACATGTCCGTTGCTGATGCTATGGAGAAAGGCTTTATTCTTAATCCAAAAGGACTGACCTTGTACAGCTCTGTTGATCAGGGACTATATTCAGAAAAGACTGGCAAGTTTCATGATCCCGTTTCCAAGAAGGAAAAGTGTTTGAAGGACATGATAGCAGATGAAGTTATTAGTAACATTTGTAATGAGATTCGCGATATGACACAGGACAGTATAGTGTCACTGGGAGAGGCTATCAAGCGAGGAATCATAGATCCAGTTGGTGGTGTTTATGTGAACAGAGGTGAAGCAAAAAGGTATAACTTCATTGATGCCATTGCTGCTGGACTGATTGTGAGCAACAGTACACGAGAAGGTCTGTCAGACACATCTGCTATGAAAAAACAGAACACTCTTTATCCTGATACAGGTTCATCAGATCCACAAGCAGTTCCTTTCAGGCCAGTTCTTCCTCCCAAGCCACAGTTACCTACCAAGAAACCACCACCTATGAAATCTGTTAGTTCTAGTGATGAGGTGTATACTGCAGATGTTAAAACTAAGTCCTCACCTATTGAAAATGGATCACTTACTCCACAAAATAGTCATGAAAAGATGGTGTATAATGTACATGACATTAGTAACAAACCAGCTCAAAGAAAGGAATTGGCTTCAGGTAGCAGGCAAGATAAAATAAAGCAATCTACTTTATTAGAACCTTGCCCCACAACAGAAAAGCCTGTAGCAGACTTACAAAATATATCGGAAAATGTGCCTCTTAAGGGTAGCATTGATACAACTCCAACTCCAGTCACTAAGACAAATGTACCAACAGGGAATTTAAAAGATGTGTTGACAGAAGTCGATAAAGGAATTAAATCTACTAATGACAGTTCCATTCAGTTAGAGAAAAATAAAAACACTGCACCATTAGTGCCATCACAGCCTGCTGTTGTTTCCAGTGATATTTTGTCCACACAACTGGCTGTTCATGCTAACATGGGTGGTTCTCCAAATGATGATGTGTCATCTGCCTTGGATACTAAAAGCAAATCTGATAAGTCTGTGCCATCAAAACAAATTGATGTTTCAGACACCAACCGTAAATTATCGGCTGCCTTTGAGAAGAAACCTCAGCCACTAGATGATGCTGAAACAACAGAACCAAATGTGTGTGTTGCTGAAAAACAAAAAGACTACTTTGTTAAATCAGACACAAGCAGTAAGGCAAAACGATCTCAACCACTGACACCTGGCAAAACATGGTCCGATTCCTTGTCAAGTGACCTCAAACAAAATGATCAATCATCTGATAACACACAGCCTAGTGTGACATATCCAGTGGACACCAAGGAAGTAACCAGCCTGAATCACACAAGCATAGACGCTAACACAAAGCCTAAAGCTACTACTGGCAGACCAACATTGCCTCCAAAACCTAGCTCTTTGAAATCATTAGCCTCAGGAATTCCATCACAGATGGATACAATACAGGATAATCATGGTCATGACTTTGATTCTGGTCAATTAGATGAACTAAAAGCTCATGACGAACAGAAAAATCTAAATTCTATGACTAAATTTATGAAGGACAAAGCAGGTTATACTGATATAAAGAACTTTGATGGTAGCTTTGATCACAACAAAATGAAGAAACCTGATGTGATTCTTGATTACAGCAAAGCCATGGAAACTAAGACAGCTGGTGACACTATTGATTCCATTGGGGCCATGGAAATTAGAAATGATGATTCCAACAAAGCCATGAAAACTAACAGTGTTGGTGGTAAGATTGATTCCAGTAAAGCCATGGAAACTAAGACACCTGATGGTAGCATTGATTCCAGTAAAGTCTTGGAAACTAAGACACCTGATGGTAGCATTGGTTCCAGTAAAGCCGTGGAAACTAAGACACCTGATGGTAGCATTGCTTCCAGTAAAGCCATGGAAACTAAGACACCTGATGGTAGCATTGATTCCAGTAAAGTCTTGGAAACTAAGACACCTGATGTTAGCATTGATTCCAGTAAATCCATGGAAACTAAGACACCTGATGGTAGCATTGATTCCAGTAAAGCCATGGAAACTAAGACACCAGGTAGCATTGATTCCAGTAAAGCCATGGAAACTAAGACACCTGATGGTAGCATTGATTCCAGTAAAGCCACCATGGAAACTAAGACACCTGGTGGTAGCATTGATTCCAGTAAAGCTGCCATGGAAACTAAGACACCAGGTAGCATTGTTTCCAATAAAGCCATGGAAACTAAGACACCTGGTGGTAGCATTGATTCCAGTAAAGCCACCATGGAAACTAAGACACCTGGTGGTAGCATTGATTCCAGTAAAGCCATGGAAACTAAGACACCTGGTGGTAGCATTGATTCCAGTAAAGCCACCATGGAAACTAAGACACCTGATCGTAGCATTGATTCCAGTAAAGCCATGGAAACTAAGACACCTGATGGTAGCATTGATTCCAGTAAAGTCTTGGAAACTAAGACACCTGATGTTAGCATTGATTCCAGTAAAGTCTTGGAAACTAAGACACCTGGTGGTAGCATTGATTCCAGTAAAGCTGCCATGGAAACTAAGACACCAGGTAGCATTGTTTCCAATAAAGCCATGGAAACTAAGACACCTGGTGGTAGCATTAATTCCAGTAAAACCACCATGGAAACTAAGACACCTGGTGGTAGCATTGATTCCAGTAAAGCCATGGAAACTAAGACACCTGGTGGTAGCATTGATTCCAGTAAAGCCACCATGGAAACTAAGACACCTGATCGTAGCATTGATTCCAGTAAAGCCATGGAAACTAAGACACCTGATGGTAGCATTGATTCCAGTAAAGTCTTGGAAACTAAGACACCTGATGTTAGCATTGATTCCATTAAAGTCTTGGAAACTAAGACACCTGGTGGTAGCATTGATTCCAGTAAAGCCATGAAAACTAAGACACCTGATGGTAGCATTGATTCCAGTAAAGCCATGGAAACTAATAAGACACCTGATGGTAGCATTGATTCCAGTAAAGCCATGGAAACTAAGACACCTGGTAGCATTGATTCCAGTAAAGCCATGAAAACTAAGACACCTGATGGTAGCATTGATTCCAGTAAAGCCATGGAAACTAAGACACCTGATGTTAGCATTGATTTCAGTAAAGCCATCGAAACTAAGACACCTGATGGTAGCATTGATTCCAGTAAAGCCATGGAAACTAAGACACCTGGTGGTAGCATTGATTCCAGTAAAGCCACCATGGAAACTAAGACACCTGATGGTAGCATTGATTCCAGTAAAGCCATGGAAACTAAGACACCAGGTAGCATTGATTCCAGTAAAGCCACCATGGAAACTAAGACACCAAGTAGCATTGATTCCAGTAAAGCCATGGAAACTAAGACACCTGGTGGTAGCATTGATTCCAGTAAAGCCATGGAAACTAAGACACCTGGTGGCATTGATTCCAGTAAAGCCGCCATGGAAACTAAGACACCTGATAGCATTGATTCCAGTAAAACCATGGAAACTAAGACACCTGGTAGCATTGATTCCAGTAAAGCCATGGAAACTAAGACACCTAATGGTAGCATTGATTCCAGTAAAGCCGCCATGGAAACTAAGACACCTGGTAGCATTGATTCCAGTAAAGCCATGGAAACTAAGACACCTGGTGGCATTGATTTCAGTAAAACTGCCATGGAAACTAAGAAACCTGATGGTAGCATTGATTCCAGTAAAGCTGCCATGGAAACTAAGACACCTGGTGGTAGCATTGATTCCAGTAAAGCCATGGAAACTAAGACACCAGGTAGCATTGATTCCATTAAAGCCACCATGGAAACTAAGACACCTGGTGGTAGCATTGATTTCAGTAAAGCTATGGAAATTCAGAAAGTTGGTGGTAGCACTGATACTGGAAAAGCTGTGAAAATTAAAAAAACTGGTGACAGTATCGATTCCAGCAAAGCAGTGGAAAAGAAGGAAGCTGATGGTAGCACTGAAGCAACTAACAGAACTGATGGCTTTGTTTCCTTTGAAGACCAGGAAACTAAGAAAACTGATGGTAACAATAAACAATTAAAATCCAGCGAAACAATGAAACCTGAAGATGGCATCAATCCAAATGAAGTTAGGGGAATGAAGAAAACTGGTGTCAACTTTGATTCAAACAAACCTAAGCAAATTGTAGAACTAGCAAAAACAGTCAAGGAAATTGAAAAGCTTGATGGTAGATTGGACCCCAGGGATGCAAAATCTTCTCCATTTGATTCTGTTACAGAATTTGACAACAAGCTTGTATTTACAGGCAATAAACAGGATAAAAACATTTCAGAAAAGATTGAAATTTGTTCTTCAATTCAAAACAACAATATTTCCAAAAATGTTTCTGATTCAACTAGAGAAAATGAAATTTTGATCCAGGATTCTTTGATTGTTCAAGATACAAGAGTTGGTAATGATTCCGATGGAAAACACCAGCAAGCAAAGACTCGCCATCAGAAAACTCCCATCCAGAGAGACTTGATATTTAATAACCGTGTGTCTGGTGGGTTGGATGTTTCTACCGACACACAGCCTAACAAGTTTAGCAATAAAGAAAACATGCCAGATAACAGAGTGAAAGAAATTGATGTCCTTGATCTCGTTGGTGTATCAGGTGATGTCATCAGTAGTAGAACTAGGTTGGAAGATGATGCCCAAAAGTCTCAGTCAGACGAAATTGTTGTTAGTTCTCCTCCAAGACGGAAAGGGATAAATAATCGAACTGTTAGATTCAAAGGATTGGAACCATATGATATATCGGAAGAATCTTTCAAAGACAAAGTTCCTGAGTTTCGCAAACAAAATGTGTCCGAGTCTAGTAAAGATAAAATCCGTGATTTTCGTGCAGACTATGTGGTTGAGTCTGGCAAAGATAAAGTTCCTGAGTTTCGCAAGGAAAGAATCCCTGAGTGTTGTAAAGACTCTGAGGTTCGCAAAGAGTTGTTTCTTTTCTCTCGGCCTGGTGATCTAAATGTGACCCGAGCCATGCTGGACAGTTTCAAGGTCAGTCCCAGGGAAGACAGTGACATCACGACTCCCGAGATGGAAGCAACTCGACTCACAGACATTCTCCTCAAGATGAACGTCAAGGCCGGAATGACCGCTCGGGAAAGGCGAAAGGTACTTGGCATGATGTTTGCTACAGTTGGTTTGATGATTTTCCAGTGCTCAGTTGCCTTGTGGATCATGAAAGACTTGTGAAACTGTTTCTCCCCAACTGTTGATAACCATGACAAACCTTTAACGTGGATGATGCATGGTGTGGTTTTCTATGTGATGACATCCTCATCTAGATGGAATTGATATGCATTTTACGTTAATATTTTGGAATGGACAGTCAGGATTAACATTTTACAGGATTAACTTTAACAGCATGAAGTTTTATAGACAAAAAATTCTTTGTTATTACTTAGAATATCTTACATTTGAAAAAGAGATTGTGCATGGATGAAGGTTTTTTTCAATTGAATATTCTAAAATAAAATGTTGGGAGTTTGTTTTTCTGAAATATATTTATCATGATAATGCATGTCGAGTGTCTTTCTAAGTGATTAGTTAATGCATTGTGCATGGAGTGGTCTTCTTGAAAGTTGATTTATCCAACTAGTGCTAACATTTGATAGAGACATTAGGTGGTTTTTTAATTTATGTCCGTGAACAAAAATAGGTTGGTCATTAAAAGCAAATGTTGGTTTAAAAGCAAAAATGGGATGGGATGTTAAATTGTTAATAGATCTGTTCCTATCAGTGGTCCCAATTGGTTATTTCAGCCAGTATATTAAATGGCTGTGGTATGTGCTGTTCTTTTGAAAACCATATATTAGATGTTGTAAATGATTAATTTCTTTAGGTAGCCTATGGGCAGTAGCAGGTTTCTTCTCTTAGGAAGACCAATGTCAAATTGCTAGGTATGATTATTTGAAATATTTTGTTTTTGCTTTTTAAAACATTTACTCTGTTGAATGAAAATATTATACCCCTGGGTCTGTTCTAAGTTTGAGGTGGCATTAGAGTGTTTCTTTTTGCTCATATATATACTGTGAATTTGTTTTCATGGTTAACTAATAGTTTGAATTTGCCAAAACTTATTATGACAGTCAGAAAATTTGGTAATATGGTAAGCTATGAAAATATAAATTCACAGTACACATTTCTGGGTGTTATGATGTATGTGCAAATAAAAATTTCAAGTTTTATCTCTCTGTGTGTTCTGTATGTGTATATAAAATGGTTATGACTTATGCACCTTGTTAAACTTATTTGTTATTAATTTTGTTTTGTATGAAAATAGCAGTTTGTTTAAAGACAATGCCACACAATATGATATAATTGGACCAAGCAACTGGATGCATATTTAATAATAAAACAAACAAAAATCAACAGCATCTGTGTCTACCACTGATCCTTATTTTGACTTCTAGCCCAACGATTTGAGGATCAGGGCCCGTACTAATAAGACATTTAGAGTCCAGACTCAATCTCAAATGACATCTCAAGCCTAACATTTGTATGTAATGGCATTGTCATGACATTAGTGTCTCAGACTCTATTAGAGTCTCGAGTCTAGACTCTAAACGTTTTATAAGCTCCAGGCCTGATGGTTAACATTACTGCACATCAGATCAGTCAGATCAAATTCAGAACAAATTCTACATTTTTACCTTGTACAAGTATTTCATAAAGAGTCTGTCAAGTGACAAGACAAACATGATTTCATCGGTTGCATTGCAATCGGCTATTTTTGTACGAGGTACTCATATTGTGTGAGGTACTCATATTGTGTGACATTACCGTAACCAATTCATACGATAATCTATTGATTTGTGTGTTGGATACATGTATATATATGTGTGTACCCAGGTTTGTGGTAATTTTTGCAAATTTTGATCTTAAAACTAATTTGATTTAGATGAATATAACACATAGTTCCATAATTTTGAACTAAAACATGAAGGAATATCCCCCATTTCTTTGTGCTAATTGATATGTATTACAGTGGCCCAGTTTTTGTGAAAATAGTGTTACTTGCATTGATGAATGTTTTTGCATCCTAATTCATCTTCCAATGTAAACGATGGTGGACTTGCTAGAAAGTAAGTTTTAATACAAAAATATTTGTATTACTATCTATACCTTTATATGTAGGGTACTGCACTCTTAACCCAAAAATCTATTCAAACATCACTTGAAACATTATACCAACCATGACTGCTGTGTGTGTGTGCATCTTTGCATGAATTGTTTGTAATGTTGTACTTTGTTTTGAAGTTATAAAATGTTTCACACTTATTATTTCAGGTTATATATTTTATTTATTTTAATTTAAAAAAAAATTTGTTTAGTGTATATATTAACTTCAAAGATGGTCTAGTTTTTTGTTTATAAATTAGTTTAAAACTGTAGTTATTTGGTAGAATATCAATAATTGTAATAATTGTAAATAATATTTTGAGTGTTTTTTGTTTTTTACTATAAATTTATGTAAATACAGCTTTTATAAATAGAACAGTTACATTACCTTGTATTATTTTAAAGTTTTATTACTCTGCTAGTGTGTAGAGCTTTAGCTTTAATCATTTTCGAGTCAGTTCAATAAATTCTATTAATTTTCAATAGAAATATTTTAAAGTTATAGCTAACACAAATGCATGTTAATTAAAACTATGGAATATTTCTCTAGGGCCGACTTGTCGACTCTTACGACAAGCTTTTCCAGGAGCTGAAAACAGAGATTTCGAAGGTCGGTGACCTTGAGCGTATTCTGAAGGAGGATCACCAGATTGGAGATGAAGCGTATCAAGTCCAGAGTCAGCTGGAGACACAGAAGGTAGAAATGAAATTAAGATTGTTAAGTACTTCAGTTTGTCAACCACATTTATCTACAGAAGGTAGAAATGAAATTAAGATTGTTAAGTACTTCAGTTTGTCAACCACATTTATCTACAGAAGGTAGAAATGAAATTAAGATTGTTAAGTACTTCAGTTTGTCAACCACATTTATCTACAGAAGGTAGAAATTAAATTAAGATTGTTAAATACTTCAGTTTGTCAACCACATTTATCTACAGAAGGTAGAAATGAAATTAAGATTGTTAAATACTTCAGTTTGTCAACCACATTTATCTACAGAAGGTAGAAATGAAATTAAGATTGTTAAATACTTCAGTTTGTCAGCCACATTTATCTACATAATTATTAATTATGATTTATTTATTCTTGTTCTATTTCAATTAATTTGTGTTTGGTAACAGTCTATATGATGACTAAAGTGGAAAATAGTGATACTGATACAAGCATAACAAAAGTGGGTGGAAATAATTCCAGGATTATAAAATTAGTGTTTACCAAGTACCAGTGTTTTGTATATTTAGTTTTGCAAATAACTAAAAGATTCTTTAAGACTGATTTGCTGCTGTTGTGTTGCCAGGCTGTACATGAGGATATTCTGAGTCATCAGCAGCGTATTCTGTCGCTGGTGTTCCAGGCCGAACAGCTCACAGAGAACTACCAGGAGGAGCTAACTCCGGAACAAGTCACAGAAATACAATCCCTGGCGACCAGTCTCAAATCTTCACTCGACAAGGTAAACAAATTAAAATGATTTCCTGAATTTAATGATGCATTTGTTATAATTAAAATTTCTGATTCCAATTGGTATCAGGTTTTATGTGGATAAGCTAAACTCATAATAGTATATTGTCTTTCTAAATCAATTGTACAATAATTGGCAACTGGTTCTCAATTAAATGATCTCTAAAAAAGATAAACAAATGTTTTGTTTGGTCTGTGGGAATGTATATATAAAGGATTCCTTGCTGTTCATCATAGTAGCCTGTGTACCAGCAGCAGTGTTCTTCTCAACCAATTGTCATAGTAACCACATTAAACAGAAGATAGCTTCAGTTTAAAATGTGCAAATATTCCTTTCCTAATTTCACAACTTTTCAAAATGAGTGTTCCCCACTTAGTTTGCTTTAATACTTCTTCAAGATGCATCTTCTGAAAACAGATGGCATAATTTATATGATATCTTCAGAAGATAATTTTGTTCAGGTTTTATTTAAAAAACTGTTTTGTATTGATATTTTATCTTCAGGTTGTGAAAACATCTGAGAATCGTTTGAAGCACCTGACAACAGCAGCAGAAGAAGTAGTGAAGTTTGAAGATGAGCTTGGCAAGATGACATCGTGGCTGACCCTGGCCGAGAATGAGCTGGACAGACAGGAGGAATGTTTGAGGAGATTCGAGGACTTCAAGCCTCTCGCTGAGAAACAAAAGGTAACTCAGAGTACTATGAGAGCAAAATAGAGATAATTACAGAAAATCCTTTACATCTTATAGTGTATTTAATATGATCATGCTGTTTTAAGTAGTGGTACCTTAAAAGCAAACCACAATTGTAGCTTTTTATTATAATTGTATTTGTAAAAACAATTATTTAAAGTTGACTAAATTTGTTTTGTTAAAGTTCTGACATTTGTGATAGATTTTTATCTTTTTCATCTTCAGGATTTCTGATTTCAGCTTTTTTCACATAAAATAATTTTTACAAAATAATTGAATTTGATTTGAAATGTTGAAAAATTATTTGTTTTGGTATTGTTTGAAGTTTTAAAATATCATTTTAGCTTTTTTACAGCATGTATTTTAACAAAATAAAATATAATTATTTTCAGACCCTTGTTGCGGATGTCATGAGCCACCAAGCTGAGCTTCGCTTTATGTCCTTGACCTCACAGAAGTTTTTGGAAGAAGCCAAGGTTTGTGCAAATAAAAAGACAAGTTCTTTGAAAAATTATTGACTTTATGAGAAATCAAAGCTTATATCTTATATAATATACAGTTAAAATTATTGTTTAGAATATTTTATATTTACAAGAAACCAAGTTATTACAGTCAAGAAACTTAAGTATTTGATAGAATTTACTTTTGAATGATAAAATTGCATGCATATTGTTGAATATATCCCCCTTTATATATATGATTTCTTGACTGTTGAAGTTCAGTAATTTGTTATTCTTTTTGTTTCCCAACAGCTACACAAACTGGAAGTGGATAGTTTTAAATCTGATCGCCAGCGACCCGCCCGACTGAGTCTGATCAGTATGGAAGGCCTGGCCGCGGAGGGAGTCCGAGACGGGCTGAAGGACGCGACCACCCGTTACCACGATCTAAAAAACAACTGTAACACGTTCGGGGACAAGCTGGCCGACCTGGCCGCCAAACAGCGCGAGTACAACGACGTGGCCTTCAAGATGCTGTCCTGGCTGACCAACTCCGAGGACCGGCTCATGTCCATCAAACAGGACAGTGGGTCACCGGACCCCGAAATCCTGGAGCAGCAGCTCAACAAGCTTAAGGCTCTCGGCAGTGAGGCAATCGGTCAAGGCACGGTCATTGATGACCTGCAACACAAAGGTCAAGATTTGACGAAAACTCTTCGCGGAATTTCAGCGGATCCGATTCAGGTACAGAAAATGGAAGACACGATGACAGAGATCACAGACCGTCACTTATCTCTGCAGACAGACATTAGTGAACAGACGAACGCTCTTCAGGCCTCGATTACCAAGTCTCAGGGAGTGCACGAGGCGGTGGATGGTCTGTTGTCATGGCTCGACAAGACTGACCAAACTCTGAGGAACCTGCAGCCAGTTAGTTTGAACAGAGACGGTCTGAACCGGCAGTACCAGGACTTCCAGACCGTGTCATCGGACGTAGACCACCACAAAGCTAGCATTGGTTCGGTACAGCAGACGGCGCATGATCTCATCAAAACATGCGACCTTGAAATGGCAAGGTCACTGGAATTGCGCCTGGATGACGTGGATAAACGGTACAGAGAGGTTCAAGAAAAATGCAGAACCCGAAACAAGGATCTGGAAGAAGTGTCGGACAAACTGAGAAACTTCCAGAATCTCAAGGACGAACACAATTCCTGGATGCAGACGGCTATTGACAAGCTGGATTCCAAAGAGCTTGGCAAGCTGCCAAGTGATGAGATGAAGAATGAAATTGATGCCATCATGAAGGAGAAACAGCAGCGTCAGGGAGCGATTGCCGATCTGAAGCGTATCGGCAACGAGCTGGTGAAGGACCCGAGGACCGGCGATGTGTCGTCTCTGAAGGACGGACTGATTGGAGTGGAGCGGAACTGGAACCAGCTGGTTCAACTGCTGGATGAGAAGGAGAGAGAGGCCGACCTCAAAGAGAAGCAGGGCAACGAGTTTGAGAACGCCAAGAACATCATGCTGCTGTGGCTCGCGGCCATAGAGGACCGCATCAACTGCTTTGATCCAGTCGCCATCGAGATCGACATTGTTGAGAAACAGATATCAGAGTTAGAGGTAGGTGATCTCGATTACTGCTGTTTTGTCAGATGCATCCATAGGCTACTAGAAGAAATACATTCTAGATTTTAACTCTTATAATGTCTTTTGCAAGTAAATGGAAACCACCCTTCTTTCTATTGTAAATAAAGAAAAGAGAATGTTATAAAATTACATACATAATTTTTTTAATGGTGTAGTCTAGGAGCCATTTTCAACAGCTCTAAAGTTTTTGCTTTTGAAAATAGACATGTCTGATAGCTTCTGTTGTAAAATAATGTTCATGAAAATTGGTTTTTACCAGCCAATGCTTGAAGAATATGAAGAACAGGGAGCAAAGGTTGATGAAGTAAATGACCTTGGCAATGGCCTTGAGGCCCTTCAGTCATCAGACCGACCTCTAAGTCCCATACGACGGTTCGGACGTAAGTTTACTTTGGTTATGTGTACAGTTAATAGCTTGTCACCACATGTAGTTTTGTGCAAGTTTCTTAGTATGCACATAGTTGTCTTCCAACACTGTAGAATTAATTTTTGTTCCAGTTTGAATTAACTTTTGTTCCATTTTGAATGGTCAAGTGCTTTAATTTTAATTTTAATATTTTAAATATATCTTGTGTTTCTGTGTGTTTTATTTGCATTACCACAAAGTTTGATTTTAAAACATTAATGTTTAATGCACCATGCAAAATACCTTTATATTAGCTCTGTACTATATACAGATATCTGGTCATGACTTTATTTGATTTCCAGCCCTTAAAATTCTTATCTTCTGACAGTAATTTAGTATAAATAATAAAGTAAATACCCAACAATGGATAAAAATAATGTATATCAATTTTGCCACAGTTTTTGTTGTTGTGAACTTGCTTATTGCTGTCATGAATTTCAAGGGCTGCATGTCCCATGCAACTCGTTTGTTTGTGTGGTCACTGACTGCTGTTTCTGATTGGTAGGCCTAGGATCCCGGCGTTTACTGTCTCCTCGTCTGCGCACTCCTTCCCCAACTTTCCCCGCCTCACCTTCTAGCGAGTCGAGTGGCATTAGTAGCAGAAAGAGCTCCTCGGACAACTTCCTGCTTGATGGTGAGTTATCATATGCTGTACTAGTCGAATAACTGTGCTTTTGTTAGATACTATATACACGGTGAAACCCGTCTAAACCAAACAGCGATGGGACCAAGTAAAAGTCTGCTTTTGAGGGAGTTACAGTTTACAAAGGATCGTGTTTTCATACTTGTAATACAGGTTGACTTGAATAACTGAATGTTTATTGAGGCCCCCAATTATGAACAATTAAACAAAAAAATCAGCTACGGTTATAATAATGTCTGTGATATTTATGTTTTTTCATTTATGATAGTTATAATGACCATATAATGACTACCAGTATAAAAAAGTTTTTCCATAGTTACAGGGCACCTACAAAACAAGAACATTATTAGTTATAAGTTTATGAATATATGGTAGGACTTCCTAAACTGGCTTTGTGATTCCGGTCTTAAACTCAATTAGTAATATATTAATAGGTGATTTTTTAGGAGAATATTTTAACTCTAGTTTGTTTCAGCTAACATAGGAACTATTTGTTTGCTGTTTGAAAAATTAAATTACATGGTTGCATGTTATGAGATGCTGTTATTATCATTTCTGTCAAAAGAGAAGGTTTTCACCCATAAGGAGATGTTTTTCAACATGTGTTTACATGTTTTTGTTTTCACTATGTTGTACATGTTGTGTAGACCTGTCTGAGACACAGCAGCAGCTGCTCGACATCAACCAACGTTACGACATCGTGGGTGAGCGTCTGGCTGACCGCCAACAGGAACTCCAGAACGTCCTCAGCAGCATCAAGACATTCCTGCAGGATCTCCAGGATATGCTATCCTGGCTCGACATCAAGGATCAGGAGACAAACGCCAACCAGTCAGTGCCTACCAGTGAGAAGGAGGCCAAGAGGAAACTGAAAGATCATGAGGTTAGGAAATACTGTATAATACTTGATCTAACATGCTATGGTATATATAGTAGTCTTGTTATTACGGATTCTTACTGGCTGTAGCTAATGGAAAGTAAGTAATTTGGTAGAATGCTGGACTCCCATATAGAAGGTCTGTGGTTCGAGTCATTGTAATCTGTTTATAATAACCATCTTTTTGGTAAATCATTTAGGTGGCATGGCTAGACAGGTTTGGTATAAGTTACTATTAATCAGTGAATTTGCAGTTTTGATTACGGTTTCATATATCATCATGACAATTAACCTTAAACTATAAACAAAAAATATTGCTGTATATATCAGGATTTGCTAGATTAAGATGTATGGTTAATTTACTGAACTTTTAAATATTGTCTTTCAGAAATTCCACCACGAGTTGGTTGGGAAGGAGGGACTGGTTGAAGACATTAGGAAGAAGGCTCAACACTTGCTGAGAACAAGACAAGGCGTCAAAGGGTTGGACTCGTTACAACAACAACTGACAGATCTAGGTGAGGACCATTTGTTAAATAAGGGCCATCCTTTGGAGCAGCTATTGGACGGTGTTCGGGATGTATGGCTATCAGAGATGGGATGGGAGTTTGAAGTAGAAAAGTTTTATTATCTTTCAAAGAAAGAGGCTGATTGTAAAGAAAGCAGCTATATCTGCTGACCGGCGTCATGGTTAGGCCATCGGTCTACAGGCTGGTAGGTACTGGGTTCGGATCCCAGTCGAGGCATGGGATTTTTAATCTCGATACCGACTCCAAACCCTGAGTGAGTGCTCCGCAAGGCTCAATGGGTAGGTGTAAACCACTTGCACCGACCAGTGATCCATAACTGGTTCAACAAAGGCCATAGTTTGTGCTATCCTGCCTGTGGGAAGAGCAAATAAAAGATCCCTTGCTGCTAATCAGAAAGAGTAGCCCATTTAGTGGCGACAGCGGGTTTCCTCGCAAAATCTGTGTGGTCCTTAACCATATGTCTAACGCCATATAACCGTAAATAAAATGTGTTGAGTGCATAGTTAAATAAAACATTTCTTTCTTTCTATATCTGCTGATTACAGTGAGAGGTATAATTTGTACAATGATAACTGGTTTTTTGGTCATAGGATTTAATGGATTCAGTTTTGTATAAAGGTTTTAATAATGATAGTATTAAAGAAGTATGTATTTTGTTTTTCCAGATGACAAGTGGCACGGTCTGCGAGCGTCGTCAGAACAGAAGCGTAAGATGCTGGAGGATGTGGTGACGGACCTGCAGAACCTGCGTGAGAACGGGGAACAGCTCACCAAGTGGCTCAGTCAGAAGGAGAAGATGATGGATGTGCTAGGGCCCGTCGCTGTCGAGCCCTCGCTCGTCCAGAACCAGAGAGACCAAGTCAAGGTATTAGTACATTCTCATACTCATTGACATAGAACCAGAGAGACCAAGTCACGGTATTAGTCACATTCTCATACTCATTGACATAGAACCAGAGAAACCAAGTCGAGGTATTAGTCACATTATCATACTCATTGACATAGAGCCAGAGAGACCAAGTCGAGGTATTAGTCACATTCTAATACTCATCAACATAGAGCCAGAGAGACCAAGTCAAGGTATTAGTCACATTCTCATACTCATCAACATAGAACCAGAGAGACCAAGTCCAGGTATTAGTCACATTCTCATACTCATCGACATAGAACCAGAGAGACCAAGTCGAGGTATTAGTCACATTCTCATACTCATCGACATAGAGCCAGAGAGACCAAGTCGAGGTATTAGTCACATTCTAATACTCATCGACATAGAGCCAGAGAGACCAAGTCAAGGTATTAGTCACATTCTAATACTCATCGACATAGAGCCAGAGAGACCAAGTCCAGGTATTAGTCACATTCCCATCGACATAGAGCCAGAGAGACCAAGTCCAGATTAGTCACATTCTCATACTCATCGACATAGAGCAGAGAGACCAAGTCGAGGTATTAGTCACATTCTCATACTCATCGACATAGAGCCAGAGAGACCAAGTCGAGGTATTAGTCACATTCTAATACTCATCGACATAGAGCCAGAGAGACCAAGTCCAGGTATTAGTCACATTCTAATACTCATCGACATAGAACCAGAGAGACCAAGTCCAGGTATTAGTCACATTCTCATACTCATCGACATAGAACCAGAGAGACCAAGTCGAGGTATTAGTCACATTCTCATACTCGTCAACATTTGATAATCATTTTGGATACTGGATTTTTTCCGTCTTAATATTTCAGTTTGAAAAATATATAAAAAAATGTGTTTATGTATGTGTGTGTGTTTTGTGTGTGTGTGTATGTGTGTGTGGTTGTGTGTGTGTGTGTGTGTATGTGGTTGTGTGTGCGTGTGTGTGTATACATATATATGCCTTAATTTACATTATATTATCTGACACCCATAACAATAATTGAAAAATGTTGAGTTGTTTTATATCTTTCTTTCTTAATGAATATTTTATTTTGTTAACATTTTACTTGTTTTTTAAGGAAATCTCATAGCAAAATAACTTTCAGATACAGGTATGCACATATCTAAACATAAAAACATAAATATATGAAGTAATATTGTTTTAAAATATAACAAAGATTACTCATAATAGCTGGGATTTTAAATTGGAACATGGTGTTTCTATACCATGAAGACATTTCCCCCTTATTCCTTCCCCCAGGTCCTACAAGAGGAGATGGCGAGTCAGGAGCCTCTGTATGACCAGTTCTTCCAGGCCGGCCACTCCATCCTCGACAAGTGTGAGCCCGACTCACGCGACAGTGCCAGTGTGAGCAGGAAGCTCGAGTCTGTCGGCAAGTCCTGGGACCGGCTCCAGGCCCGACTCAAAGACCGTGAGTCCAACCTGAAGGCCATGGAGAGCATGGGGTCGGACTTCTCGGACGTCACACAGAAGCTGGGAGACAAACTCAACAAGCTGAGCACCAGTCTGGAAAGTCTGGCTCCTGTCAACCCTTGTCCTGGTGGCCAAAAGCTGCAGGCCAAAGAAATGATGGTTGGTTGATACACATTGATTTACTAGTTTTGTCACCTGATAGCATATTGCTCTTGTATCAACTTTATCAACACGAATAATGATGGTTAACTAATACTTTACTAGTCCAGTCTAGTCTCTTTATAAATTACTGATGGTCAGTGTCTTTTTCTATTTCATTTCAGTTTGCTATTATTTCTATTTAATGTTAAATACAAATCTAGTAGTGTTAACACCAGCTTTTAAAAATAATATTTTATATTTATCCCAGTTAATCATAATACTACATATTACAGTGTATATTTCTTTCATCCATGGATTTGGGTACATATTTAAATTATTTTTGCGAGAAATGTCAAGAAGTGTTGGATACAGTAACTGGAGCACTCTTAGCTAGTTTCTTTGGTTTTGTGTACTGACTTGGTCAATGCTTTGTTATTAGAAGTATATTACTGAGTAGTACTTAATGATTTCTGTTAATGGCATTCTTCCTCTTGTAGACCTTGGAAGAAGAGCTATCAGAAATCATGCCTCTGATGGCTCGTGCCAAGGAACTCTCCAAACAGCTCTGTGACAAGACCAAAGACTCGGCTACCAAAGCAGAAACCAGATCCAAGTTGGCTCGATTAGAGAAATCGTTTGGTGATGCCAAAAAGAAACTGGGTGTGTATTAAATTTTAGTCATTTGTTGAAAATGCTAAATGTCGAAACATTATTGTTGCATTGAACTCAGCCTAAAAGAACTAAATAAGTTTCAGTTTAATATATTCATGATGATGAAAAAAACACCTTAATATTAATGTATTTAATAGTTGAAATTATAAAAATTGAATCATATATTCTAAAAAGGCTGTTTTGTTTAAAAAAACCTCTGTTTGTAATGAAAATACTGAAACATAGATCATCTGTATTCTTTTCTTTTTTTCATTGTTCAGATAACCGAAAATCCACCCTCGATTCCGCGGGTAAGGCTGGTGAGAAGTTCGCGTGTGACTGTGAGGAGACGTTGGGCTGGGTGAAGGATGCAATCCGCCAGATCCGCGAGGGTGAGCCAGTGTCAGGAGACGCCGGAGCCTTGAGGCAGCAGGCCCAGCAACATAAGGTAATCACATCATTCTGTGAGCCTTTTAGTGTGGCCAGTCTCAAAATGTATCGGACTATATACCTTTGTCACATATTGACCTGTTACACTGTGTAATTACATTTTATGGTCAGCAAAGAATTAAATATTTTCCTGTGGAAAAGGAAAATTATATTTGAATGTCTTCGATGCATTTATGTGGATAGCAATTTTCAGTGCATATACAATATCTGCTCTTTTGGGGGTAATTAAACAGCATATTTACTTAAATATATTTACATTATATCTGTAAGAAACTTAAAACAAAAAAGATAAACAATTTGAATAGATATTTTTGATTTTTAACTCTTATATGTAGAAGTTTTGGTTTTGGGGTATTTAACTTTGCTACTGAAATAATATTTGAACATTAAGTCTGTAAGGTTGTAACAAGAGTGCCTGTCTTAGAAGAACAATATTTTGTGCAATTATTTTGTTTTATTTTTGGTTGTTGAGGTTTTCCTTTGGCCCTTCATTAAAATACTTTGTAGTGTGTCCAACAACACATTTGAAGCCAAGAAATTACTGTTTTATTTTTTGTTATTGGAGTTTTTCTTTCCCCACTTTCATTAACATACATGTTACATTGTACATTATTCTCTGTAGGGTATCCAACAAGACATTGCAAGCCGAGAGCCTGACATCCGCGAGCTACTCGACAATGGCTCTAAGATCCTGGAGGACACGGTTCCATCGCATGAGACCCAGCAGCTGCTGGACATGCTGGAGACGATCCAGTCGGACTGGGACTACCTGCGGGATGTGGCGCGCACCAAGGATGACAAGCTGGCGCGCACGATGGCCCACGCCGAGAAGTACCACGAGAACCTCGACAAGATGCTGCTGTGGCTGCAGCTGTCCGAGGACAAACTCAAGAAGGCCCAACCGCAGGAGTGGAACAAGGACGCCGTTGGAAAAACGCTTAAAGAACTCCAGGTAATGCTTAAAGAACTTCAGGTGACTCTTAAAGAAGTCATATAACTCTTAAAGAACTCCAGCTAATGCTTAAAGAACTTCAGGTGATTCTTTAAGCACTGCAGGTAACTCTTTAAGAAGTCATGTAACTCTAAAGAACAAGGACGCTGTTGGAAAAACGCTCAAAGAACTCCAGGTAATGCTTAAAGAACTTCAGGTAACTCTTAAAGAACTTCAGGTAATGCTTAAAGAACTTCAGGTAACTCTTAAAAAACACCAGGTAACTCTTAAAGAACTTTGTGTAACTCATAAAAAGACTTAGGTAACGCTTAAAGAACTTCAGGTAACTCTTAAAGAACTTCAGGTAACTCTTAAAGAACTTCAGGTAACTCTTAAAGAACTTCAGGTAACTCTTAAAGAACTTTGTGTAACTCATAAAAAGACTTAGGTAACGCTTAAAGAACTTCAGGTAACTCTTAAAGAACTTCAGGTAACTCTTAAAGAACTTAAGGTGGGTTGGTGTAATGATTACAGTGGTAAAAGGTTTTTGTATTTATTGTGTTTATGTTTATTATAAAAGAGCTCCATGATTTACCAGCATTATTCATTATGGAGATATTATTCATTATGGAGATATTATTCATTATTTGGAGATCACTAATGTGCAGGGGGTTTTTCAATTGGTTATCAATGTCTAAGAATTGTCATGTTTAGTGTTTGACTTAGCTTCCACTTGGCTATTAAGGTGATAACACAAACAAAAGACATAACCACCCATCATTCTCAGGGAATTCAAGGGTCAGTTTAACTTGCTGAAATTGGATCAATCCCCTGGTAAACCATTGTTTTGGTTTCTTCACTTTGCATCCAGTACTTCCCTGTGTGCTGTCTTATTTGGGAGAGTGCATGTAAAAGATCTGTTCCTGCTGCTACTAAGAATAGCCAACATGGCAGCAGTGGGTTTCTTCTTGTACAGTTTAGTCATGGTGTTGCAAAACAATATATTAAACACATCCTGTAGCTGTAGGTTACAAATGTCCTGTGGGGTCTCCTCCTTTTGACTGGGAATGTCTTAAATCTAATATATATTTTGTTGGTCTCCAAAATTAATTGAACAGTACCTTTTTCCAGGCCTTACAGAAAGATGTGTTGAAGAAGACTCATGACCATGACAATCTTAACCGCGAGGGTGAGGCCCTCATTGGGTGTGTCGAAGACGGACAGCCAGAAATTGAACAACAGCTGAAGAGCATCAACGAGAGATGGGAAGACCTGAACTCAGGTAAGTTTTAGTAGGAGACATATCAGCATGATCAATTGAAAACACTGCTGGTAAACTGGATTTTGTATACTGTCAGATGAAAAAATGGACGTATTGACAGCGCTGCATTAGTATCATATTTGTATACTGAAAACATTGCGATTGAGTTTTATTTCATTTCTTTACTGTCAGATTGAAAACTGGATATATTGACAGCGCTGCATCAGTATCATATTTGTATACTGAAAACATTGCAATTGAGTTTTATTTCATTTCTTTACTGTCAGATTGAAAACTGGACATATTGACAGCGCTGCATTAGTATCATATTTGTATACTGAAAACATTGCGATTGAGTTTTATTTCATTTCTTTACTGTCAGATTGAAAACTGGACATATTGACAGCGCTGCATCAGTATCATACTTGTATACTGAAAACATTGCGATTGAGTTTTATTTCATTTCTTTACTGTCAGATTGAAAACTGGATATATTGACAGCACTGCATTAGTAATATAACTGTAAATGGAAAACACTGCTGTTACATTTTATTTCAGCAATATTTAAAATAAAAGTGGTATTTTTAGATTTAATTAACTATGTTGTCAGAACTCTGTGCAATAAATTGTAAACTGCAATAAATTGTAGTAAACATGTTTAAATTTACTTGATTTCTTTACACTGGCGTATTATAATGTGAACTCGACTGACAGGCCTGTATCAGTATACTAATTGTAAAAGCATTGAGCACTGTTTTCAGAGACAGTATGATAGTTATAAAATCATTGAGCACTGTTTTCAGAGACAGTATGATAGTTATAAAATCATTGAGCACTGTTATCAGAGACAGTATGATAGTTATAAAATCATTGAGCACTGTTATCAGAGACAGTATGATAGTTATAAAATCATTGAGCACTGTTATCAGAGATGAATAAGTATGATAGTTGTAAAACCATTGGTTTAAACAATATTTATTCACAAGTGCCTATATTAAGGCCTCTCCCTACATTTAACAAATCTATACATCAAGATGGCTAGAACAATATTACAATAAAGATAACATGGATAGTTGGGGGGGGGGGGGGGGGGGGGGGGATAGAGGAGAGGAAGGTGTAGAAGAAACAAAGAATAAATAGCAAACAGTTAGAATGGTTAAATGGTTAATTGATCTCGAAATGCTTACTATTAATATAAAAAATTCTGAACAGATTTAAGTATAGAGATATTATCTTGGACACTTAAATTAGAATCTCCAAATAGTAAAGTATGACACTTGAGATTATAATAGTTCAGTAAATGGGTATTGCGAGCTGCAGCGTATGTTGGACAAAAACATAAAAAATGTTCAGCATCTTCAACTGGGTGCCCACAAATACAAGAAGGGGTATCTGTCACATGTCGTACACATTTGTGACCATTCAAATCGCTGGTACCCAAACAGAGTCGGCTATGTAGAATCTGTTGCCATCCATCACCTTCATAAAAATAGGATGGAACAGCAGGGTCGTGTTTGTTCATTTGTATTTTAAACAGTTTTAGTGAAGAAGAATTTCTAATATCAGGCAACAGATTGTTCCATAATTTTACTGCAGAAGGAAAGAAGGAGTTTGAAAACAATTTTGTTCAACAAAAATGTTTGTAGGTTCTCCGCATTACGTGTATGGTATTCATTACGTTCTGCAGCAGAGCGATGTAGTTGTAAGGTTAAAAAAGTTGGTAAAATGTTATTTGAAAGTTTATACATCATACAGAGTTTGTGACGTTTCCTCCTTTCTAGTAAAGGTATAAAATCGGTTCCTCTATATAACAATTGGTGAGAAGTTCCTATAACAGCACCACAAATTGTACGTAGAGCATCTAATTGAAGATTTTCAAGGATGTTTGCCTGATAGAGGGTACAGTTGTCCCAGGTGATGTCTGCATAGTCAAATATGGGAAGAATAAATGATCTGTAAGACCACTGTTTTCAGTATGATAGTTGTAAAACCATTGACCACTGTTTTCAGTGTGATAGTTGTAAAACCATTGACCACTGTTTTCAGAGATGGGTGAGCGGACCGTGGGACTGGAGGATCTACAGCAGCGCCTCGTGGAAATCAGCGACAACATCAACGACGCTAATGGCTGTCTCCGCAAGTGGGACGACAAACTACAGACTCACCTCAGCATGGGGGCCATCTCAAAGGATCCAAAATATTTTGACAAAATCAAGGTAATCTTCTATTATTTGTTAAGAGGTGAATCGTTTTGAAATTTAAAGGACATGATAATTTCATTTAAAACTTTCACGCAAATGCAAGTTTGAAGACATAGTATGTTTTGTTTTTGTTTTTTTGTTTTTTTAAGGTGGCTGCCAGGAATGAAATTTGTTAGTCATAACCTTCAGACACTATCTGTACTGTTTGTATTTACCACAGTTTTACACCCAATAGCCGATGTATTTTTCGTGCTGAGGTGTCGTTAAACATTCATTCATTCATTCATTCAGACATATAGCTACCTGGGCTGTCTGTCCAGATCAATGGATTAGTGGTTAATTGTTGGTTTCTAGTAAGAAAAATCAGATTAGTGGCTATCGAGTCAGTAAGACTCCATATAGGTACGAGCTTGTACCGGGATGCGAACCCAGTATCTGCCAGCAACTGCACCACTGGGGCCAGTGAAACAATATGGTAAGAACTGAATGTTTAAGCTAGTTCCAAAATGCAATTATTTTAATGTTAAATTGTTTAATTCAGTCGATCCAGGAAGATGTGTCGGGACTTCAGTCTCAGCTGGATTACCTGGAGGCGCTCACCGACGGCATTGATGTGGATGTGGTGGATGCTCCTGGCCCCTCCGGTCTCCATGACGACGTCAGCGCCATTAAGAACAAACAGCAGGATCTGCAGGGAAAGCTGGGAGAGCTGTTGTCAGAGATGGAGACCGGCTCGCAGGTTGTGGACGAATTCCAGGTAATACAAGATTATTGTGTTAAGACCAACGGGTATTGTCACGGGAAAAGGTGTTTCACTGTTATACAAAGGAGGTGTGAAATACTAGATGTTTTGTTGTAAAATGACTTAAATATTAAACATATGAATGAGATGGTGCCTCAACACCAAACTTTATGAATCTTATTGGTCAGTACATTTATTATTTAGTTAATATGATATAAATAGAGATGAAAATAGTGTATACATCTGGGGGTTTTATTGATCGAAAACCAATCGGATTAGCTTCCATAAACAGTGATAGTGTCCTCCGATCCAATCAAAAGTGATAATTCCCAATGTGTGGACAACATAATGTAACATTAATTTTAACTGTTTACTCTCCATTCCTATGCTTGTCATGTCAGGTTAAAGGGCTGCATGACAGCACACGAATCTCGTCCCAGTGTATTTAGCTGGAAATTATAAGCATACTCTGAAATTATAAGCATACTCTAATTTTGATTAGGATAAAGGAAATTTGGAATGTCTCAGTCGTATTGATTTCCTTAATAATAAAACAATTACTGACCATATTTTGGGCAATATCGGGTTTTATGGACCCAAGGATTTCTTGGGTTCATAAAAGAAAATGAAGGAAATGTGTTATTTAACGACACACTCAACACATTTTATTTACGTTATATGGCATCAGACATATGGTTAAGGGCCACACAGATATAGAGGAAACCTGCTGTCACCACTTAATGGGGGGGTGGGTGGGTGGGGTCCATAAGACTGATATTGCCTACCCTGATGGTCAGTAACAGCATGATACATGAGTTGACAGCCATGGTTTTGTGTTGATAGAATCTCGTGAAGTCTGTTGGCAATGATCTGTCCGACATGGAGGATGAACTCAACAGGAAGGAGCCTGTTGCCAGGGACGACTACATGCTAGACTCGCAGAAAGACGAAATTCAGGTAATTATTGGTGGATATATCGCAAATATCTCCTTATTGGCAGTTTAAAAATGTTCAAATTATTTTATTTCTGTCTTATAGTTTATGAAAAATATCTGTATTTGGTAAACTGTAAGAAAAGGCCTTAATCCCAAAACTGCTTACTTTGTATGTAAATATTGTTGTAATCATCTCAGATATTATCTTCATTAATGTGTGGATTGATGTTGCTAATTAATGTGTGTACTGTATGTATGTGAGAGATTCTGCTTCTAATGGAAAAAAATTAAGAGAAAAACTAAAACATTTTTATATATACTTTAAATTACATGCGTAATTTATGAAAACACGTTTTAAAAACAACTTGCTTTTGTGAAATACAATTATAGATTTCCTTCATAAAATATCAAATATATTTTACCATGATGTATTTTTACACCTGGTCATTTCTGTGTGATAATGATAAATAATGTTAGCTGTATGTTCAGGCTGGATGGTAAAATAATGTTAGTAGTGTACTGATTCTACAAATGTGTTGTAGGATTTCCTCACGCGACTTGGCGACAAGTCTGATGACCTTGTACAGGTGGAAAACAAGGGCAGAGAACTCGTACGAGCAGGATACGTAACTGACCCAAAGAAACTGCAATCCCAGGTATAGTAGTTACAACTACACACTGTTAGCTAATATTAAAAACATATTAAAATTATTATTTAAAATTAATTTCATTGGGATGTGTCATGAAAGTTCTTTCTTATACTGAGCTTATTAACTGATACTGTTTGGTTTTTCATCTTTACCTCAACAAGAAAGAGCCATAAGTTCAATTATTTCTGTATTTGCCAAATATTTTGCTTAATTAAAGGCAGCCATTCCTTTTTTTTTCTTTATGGAACAAAATTTACATAGTTTTGTGAGAGCTCTGTGTTACTGAGCTTGTTGCGTGTTTCAGATCGATGGATTGGCTAAACAACACGAAAGGCTTGCTGGTCGAGCCAATCAGAGGAAGGCTGACATACAGGGCAGTAAGAAGAAGGTTGAGAAACTGAACTCCGATCTGAAGAAGACGCGAGATCGTATCGAGACTGCCGCTAAGGAAATCGACAGCTTCAAGCCTGTCGGTGGGCAGGTCAAGGCCATACAGCAAGAACAGGCAGTACTCAAGGTTTGTAGTTGTCTTCCTTGGTTAGTGTTTATTAGTGAAGTTTATCCTCATTGTATGGATTAAATGGAACATGTATACTCTGCATTATATTAACTTGTATGCTGTACAAGCTAGAACTTAAGCATTTATTACCTACTGCAATTTGGAAATGTTTTTATCATTTGCAAACTGCTCACATATGGCAAGTTTGAGATGCCTACAGCTATTTTAAACCAGTAACCTTTATAACAAATATAAAACCCAAAAAGTATCTTTCTACAAAACAACTGTCATCGATAAAGCATCTGACCTATGGCAATTCGTATCTCTGTTAAATTTCACTTGCAAGGATTACTCATACAGTATGTTTCAGTTAAGGTTTCAGACTTTTGAACTCTGTTTTTTGATATACCAACAGGACTTCATTAAGAGAAAAGTGGACCCCCTACAAAAGCAGTTTGAGACCGTGAGTGCTGAGGGTCAAAGCTTTGTTCAGTCGGCACCCTCTGGTGTTGACACGTCGGAGATGGAGTCCGATTTGGAGGTGCTAGGAGACAAGTGGTCTGAACTCACACAAAAGGTTTTTTATTTTGTTATATCTATCCAATTTCTTTATTTGAATTTATTCATATGTGCTTTTAACTTTAAATTTCTTTGTTATTTTAATGTTTTTAACTTCAAATAAATAAATAATCCAGTCAATTTAATTTTTCATGCAGTTTGAATGAACATTATAATTTAAGTGTAGACTTAAGGTTTTTTTTGGAAATTCTTTCATAATTTTATGTGCGGGTTGTAACTTTAGGAATGATGTTAAATTTTTAATACATGCATCTTTCATACTATTGATGTTGAAAATTGTATTTACCAATAAATATGTTTTTATCTTTCTCCTGCAGGTTTCGGAAAGAGAGCAGAATTTGGCATCTGCTTTTATACACTCCGGAAAGTTCAACGAAGCTCTGGATTCTCTCCTCTCTTGGTTGGCCGAGACAGAAGACCTAGTAGCCAATCAGAAGCCACCATCGCCAGAACATAAAGTTGTCAAGGCTCAGCTCCAAGAACAGAAAGTAATTACAGGCTATATGTTGCTTCTGCTTTCCACCAGTACCTCCTATCACACCTTTATGTCGAGGATTTAGTTTTCTTCATGCTTGCATGGGTGAACATTGTCTGTATTTTACAGAATACTCGGTTTTTGCAATGCCTAAAAAACGGTCAATATAAAAGATCCCATATTCTTCAAGAACATTTTGCATTTTTTATCCATTGTTGTTTTCATCTGTGTTCTGGTAACCATTTTCTGAATTGTTTGCTGTCTAGCTTCACAGCCAGGTAACTGTCTCTTGTGACTAGCTTTGCAACACATCTTTCTCCACCTCATTTAATTTTTTGGAATCATCCCAACTTGTACTGTGGTCGTTTTGTAACCACCTACTAAACATCCTGACTTCAGGCAATTAATAGTGCCTTAACCTTCTGACTACTACAGGCGAGATATCTCGCCCGACGTCACGTCAGTCGATAAACTGTACACTGTATACAGTGCATTCCCCAATTCATATTTCCCGCCGTTTTGCACACGACACTCACCGGGAACGGAAATATAATTAAAGAAAAAAGATTTTTTTTTCAAAATGGTGGCTTTTGTTTTGATTTTTTCAATTGAAAATACCTTGAAATTTTGACTTCAAAAAGTGGTTTTCGGCAAGTATTTTCGCTTGACAACAATGGCAGCACGTCGCAGTCATTGTCAGGGATCGATAGCTGATTGTAACAGCTAATTTGATAATAAATTTGATCGTTTTACCAACAACGAAAATTACCAAATATTGCAATATGAATCTTAGTTCGGGTTTAAACAAAAAAATTCTGGTCAGAAAACCACTGTTATCGGGAATAATGGACATAAATACTGGACAGCTGTCCACAAATGCCCGTAAGTAAATGCAACTTTTTCGATTTTTTACCTAATTTTAATCACCATGAGCCGATTTAAAATAATAAAAATTACAAAAAAAGACACGAAAATAATACTTACCGATTCATATATGAACTTTATTTCATGTATTTATAAAACATTTAAGTGAATATATGTGAGTAAAAATTATAAACTTGTAACCACTCAACGTGGTTTTTGTTAAAAATTAATCCAGTAGTCTAAAGGTTAAGATATTTCCTAAAACATCTGAGACTAAAAAGATAAAAGCCTTCTAGTTTATATGAAACTAATAATTACTATGTATTTCATTGCAGTTTCTTCAGAAGATGCTGGTTGACCGAGCTCCAAGTGTGCAGTCAGTGCAGGAGTCGGCAGCCAAACTGGAATCTAACCTGGACCCAGCTGAGAAGCGGAAGGCCCAGAACCAGATGAAGGAGCTGGCCTCTCGCTGGGACGCTCTCAACAAGAAAGGTTCTGATCGCATGAACACTCTGGAAGAGGTCCTCGTTCTGGCCAAGGACTTCCAGGACATTCACGACCCGATGCTGACCTGGCTCGATGAAAAAGAGAAGAAATTTGCTTCACTGGAACCTAAGACTCTTGATACAGAAGGAATTAAGAAGCTGGTCAAAGATTTGAAGGTTTGTCCTGCTGATCATATAGTTTGCCATATTTATTAAGGCAAATTAACGTAGCTGTCATAATTAAACGGTCATCTTGGCCAATTTAAAACCAGGATTGCTCTCATTGGTGATTTAGAGAGAGGAACAAGGGGAGCCCAGACTTTCCATTTTTGGTCAGTTTATGATTCTAGAAAGACATTTCTGAGAATACAAATAAAAAAACTAATTTCTTCAGTAAGCATGCCCCATTTTACTTTTGACTTTGACTTTGGCATATCATTACTGCTGCTATATGTCTTTAATGACAACTATAATAACAACATAATGATATTTTGATGATTATTGTCAGTTCTGACATTAAGAATGTGTTTACTTTACAGGCTCTTGAAAAGACAATTGATGATCAGGATGATACAGTCCGAGACATAGCAGTGAAGGGCAAAGGTTTACAGGACTATTGCAAAGGTAAGATATTGATTATTTAATTTGTTTTTGGTGGTGGTGTGTGGGGGTTGTTGTTTTTTGTTGCATATAAAAAAAAATCTTTCAATGGAACTGCAAAATATATGGTTAGTTAGCTGATGCATTTGCCATCCAGAACACCTTATAACAATTATGTTTACATTGTTTGTCTTAGGTGAAGATGTTGTCCATGTCCAGATGAAGATAGACAATGTACAAAAGCGATACTGTGACCTCAAGAACAAGGTCGAGGATACCCTGGAACAGATGGAAGAAGCTCTCCCATTGGCTCAGAGGTTCCAGGATGCCCATGAGAAGCTTGTTGATTGGATAGCTAAGGTGGAACCAGAAGTCCGGTCCAAGGACGTGACATGTCCAGAGGCAGAGGAACATGTTCAGGTGTGTATGAACATGTACAGGTGTGTATGAATGTTAAATATGACGTCAGTCTGATGCAATTTTCAAGCTTGCATTGGTTAATCAGTGCCATTGCCTGCATAGAGTGAGATTTTTGCCATGTGATGCCAAACATTTCAAACATGATAGATATGCTCCTCACGACTATGCAAGGCGAAAACTCAATAAGATCACCTGCACACAAGAGCTGTCAGCAGAACAAAACATCTAAGTAATGTGTTGCTCTTGTGTGTAGTAAGCTTTGTAAACAGTAATGGTTGGTGTGAACAGAGATGACACAGTTGTTATTTCATTGCATCAAGGCCAATAGGTACTAGGGCTATACTCCAATAATAGTGTAATCTTCAACCTAGAGTGAAAGAGAAGTTTAGTTTGAAGGTGTATGTACACTCTTCCTTCTCATTAACCTCTTACCTCTGTCCTGGATAGACAGCTCAGGTAAGTGAGATTTGTACCCAGGCAACAGTCTTCAACTTAACTAGATACAAGTAAGAAAAGAATTAACATAAATGGTTTTAAAAATTAGAATTTACATGTTAAATTGAAATATGTTATTGCATGTATATGTAGAGATGAAGTATAGAAAGAATACATATGTGGTCGGATATTAAATTAATTTTAAAGCAAGTTACTATTAGTGGTGTTGCTTAGTAACAAGGTATTTGTATCATTGCCTGCAGTCACTGCTGGACAAGGTGGAGGAGATCCAGCCCTTGTTGGAGGTGCTCACATTGGAAGGGTCCGAGCTGGCTGACCTCGCCCCTGGGGACACCGGTCTCCGGGTGGAGGACCTCATCTCCAAGGACAACAAGAAGTTTGAGGACCTCAAGGACCAGGTGAACAAGCTGGCAGAGAAGGTTCAGCTGTCGAGACAGAAATCCAGCGAGGTAAGAAATCTCTGTGTCACTCTCTCTCTGTATTCTTTTCACAGTCTTTACTGTCACTCCTCACTTTTCATAAACTGTATACCCTCTAAACACAGGTTAATTGGATTCTGTGTTTATATGAATCCCAGATTTATCTAATAGTATATCTATGTTACTTCATTTTACAATTCTGGAGGAATCCTGAAAACAAATCAACAAATTCAATGCTTGGTAGGTCCGCTAACAATAACACTCAAAATATATTTGATAATCTGTTGTATGTTGTAAGTTACTGTTACTTACGTAAGCATATTGTTATTGGATGTTGTAGGTTATGAAATAATTATTGAATGTTGTTGGTTATATTGTAATTATTGAAAGTTGTAGGTTATGCTATAATCACCGAATGCTGGTATGTTGCAGGTTATTGCTGAGTTGGATGATCTGGTTGAGTGGTTTGATGAGGAAGAAGGAAAACTCCTTGACAGTGACCCCATCAGTTCCAACTCAAGCAAATTGCAGGGTCAACTGGCACAACAGAAGGTAAGTTAGTGTTCTGGAATAACATGGAATATGTTTTGTGTTCTAACTCCAGTCGTAGGATGTACATCCAATGTGCTGAGCCTTGTAGTTTCTGGAACCAACTATTATTTGTCCAAATTAAATATTTGTAAAATATGTTTCGGGTATTATCATCGTAGAACTTCACTACCTATGGTGGTGTTGAACAAATATTCCTTCACTTTATTTTCCATTGTCAGGATAAGTCACATGAAGGTATTGGACATAGAGTCTTGGATTTTAAAATTCATGTATGTAATTTTCTTTCTTTGAGATTAATTGTCACTGAAAATGTTGAGGTTTGAAATAATGTGTCTTTAATATATTGTTCATTCTAGAGTTCATTATAACATGCTCAAACAGGTTAATTAGTTTTGTTTTAGGCAAGTGTTGATGACAAAAACTTTGACGTCTTCATCTTGTGATTTAGGCCATCAATGATGACATAAACAGCCAGAAAGCCAAGGCTCGTGATGCTATTGCAATGGGGAAGAAACTAATGCGAGAAAATTCCCTTGAAAACGAAACACCAATTCGAGAAAAGATGGACGCGCTGAAACAAAAGGCTGATGCTGTGTCGAGGATGAGCAACGACCGTCTGGGTAAGCTGGAACAGGCGCTGCCCCTGGCTAAACACTTCGCTGATACACATGAGGATCTGGTGTCCTGGCTGGAGGAGATGGAACCGGCCCTTGCAGAACTCGAGGTCATGACCATTAATGCTGACCAGGTCAAGAAACAGCAGGAACGAATCAAGGTTAGCTGGATTTGGAATGGAATGGAAATTTTCTTTTTAATGTGTCCCTATCCTCAAAAGGTTCAGGCACGTCATCCTGGGCTCAACCTCTGGATAACTAGTGACAGAGTCCAGTTGGTTTTTTAAAAGTTTCGAAAATATGTTTGTCAGAGGGCATCATGATAAGTTGGATTACCATTTTCCAAATTAAGGCCTGAAAATCCTAAAATAATTGTGGTCTATTTTAACCAAATTCCTGGAAGTGAAGCAAAACCATATTTCAGTTAACATTGCTGGTAGGTTCTGGCAGCATTTTAAACTTCAAGCAAGAACTGTTGCCGAAAATACTGCCAAGTACTGCTTACAATACTACGTTCAATACTGTGTCAGTGTAAGGCAGTACATATTTCAGTTGACATTGCTGGTAGGTTCTGGCAGCATTTTAAACTTCAAGCTAGAACTGTTGCCGAAAATACTGCCAAGTACTGCTTACAATACTACGTTCAATACTGTGTCAGTGTAAGGCAGTACATATTTCAGTTGACATTGCTGGTAGGTTCTGGCAGCATTTTAAACTTCTAGCTAGAACTGTTGCCGAAAATACTGCCAAGTACTGCTTACAATACTACGTTCAATACTGTGTCAGTGTAAGGCAGTACATATTTCAGTTGACATTGCTGGTAGGTTCTGGCAGCATTTTAAACTTCTAGCTAGAACTGTTGCCAAAAATACTGCCAAGTACTGCTTACAATACTATGTTCAATACTGTGTCAGTGTAAGGCAGTACATATTTCAGTTGACATTGCTGGTAGGTTCTGGCAGCATTTTAAACTTCTAGCTAGAACTGTTGCCGAAAATACTGCCAAGTACTGCTTACAATACTACGTTCAATACTGTGTCAGTGTAAGGCAGTACATGTTTCACACTTTGGCGTATTATTTCCACCACTCATAGATGCCACCTAAATCCTACATTCTTGGTGTTATGTACTACAGAATGCTCAGTTGAAGTAATAAAAGTAATGTCAAAGGTGCTTATTGCATGAGGATTTGCATTGTCAGTTACCTGATAAAACTAAATCTGTGTTTCAGGCTCTGAAACAAGACGTGGTGGACCACAAGCCGACGGTGGACCGCCTCAACAAGACAGGGGCGGCTCTCTTACAGCTGTGTGGCGAGCATGACGCGGAGAAAGTGCAGAAGACTCTTGACGATGACAACAGTCGCATCGAGAAGGTGCGCAGTGGAGTGCGAGATAGATCCAACTCCATTGACGAAGCCCTGCAGCAGTCCGCAGATGTGAGTTGTAGTCAGAGATTAGTCTTTCTTTGGGTTAGGTCTGTAGCAGTCCGCAGATGTGAGTTGTAGTCAGAGATTAGTCTTTCTTTGGGTTAGGTCTGTAGCAGTCTGCAGATGTGAGTTGTAGTCGGAGATTAGTCTTTCTTTGGGTTAGGTCTGTAGTGATATTTGTATTACTTTATTGATGGCAACAACTTTTGAATTAAAGTTTACTATTAAAATTTAAATCAGTTTCTCACCAAACATAAGTCCTAGGTTAATGAAACTTGGTCTGTAGTTGCACCTGTAGATGTTCATCACAGTAAACCAAAATATTAAGTGTAGGCGAGACATTTAATTCCATGGATTTCTTTTCTTATAGATCATGTTGACTGTACCCAGTGGAAGAATGCCATTTAGCTTTAAAAAGGACAATAAAACCACCTTTAAAGTAACATGAAAGAAAGAAATATAGGCTTCCATATATTGTTTAATCATTTCTGATTTTAAATGCACTTAATGTGACATTGTTTTTAATATGAATTTACAGACACTTTTTTTTTCTTTCTACACACAAACTCAAAAACAATTGATGTTTTTTACTATGTTTACCGTAAAATGTACCTGCATGGTTTTGTTAAGTCTTTAATTGTACTTATCTGTGATTGTATGAATGTTTAATTATTGCACTTTCTGACTAGTAATTATTTGAACGTTTCCTGTTTCAGTTCTCAGACAAACTTGAGGATATGGTGGAGAACCTGACTGCGACATCTGAACAGGTCGCCAATGCTGAACCAATCTCGGCTCATCCCGACAAACTCCGGGAACAGATTGCAGAAAACAAGGTATGTTCGAGTCAGTGCGAGAGAATATTGGAAATTTGTTGTAGCTCTGTGTTGTTAAAAATACCAAGCCAGGAAAAATTTGGTGTGATGTAGTAAAAATGTATTTGAGTATATGTTTTGTTGAATTAAAATATGCAATGCTTTTAATATACAATATGAAAGGTATATCATTGTACCAGTATGTTTTTTGTTGAACTAAAATATTCAATGCTTTTAATATACGATATGAAAGGTATATCATTGTCCCAGTGTTCAATTTACCTCAATTTTTATGCATTAAATATAACAAGGAATTTTGTTGACATAGAATAGTTAATCTTTGATTGTTAAATTTACACAGACTCTTAGATTGCAGTCATCTCTACCCATTATTGTTTTACACCTGTCGATTGTTTGTAGAATATTGTTGAAGACATGCAGATGCGAGAGGCAGCCCTGGAGTCGGTTCGATCCACGGCAGAGGAACTTCTCAAACAGGCCGGAGACTATGATGATGAAGCTGTCAAAGGTACATCTAACGCTGTGAAGGATTCTTGTGTTCATTAATTTGGGTTTTGGGGATGTAAGCAAAAATAGCTCTGTATAATAGCGAGATCATTAGTTTGTAGTTATCAGTAATGTGTGGAATCTGTTAACCATCTTAGTCTTTAATACTAATCCCAGTGTCTTCTATAAAGGTATTTTTTCTCATTCTTAAAGGTATTCTGTCCAATTCTTGGTTTTTTAAACAGCTTCAATGCTGTAGTGGTTAAAACATCAGACTTCAGGCTAGTGGGTACTGGGTTTGCATCAATGAAGAAGTCTAAGGGTACTGTACTTTCTTTTCTCTTAATCCCTACAAACCCCTGTCCTGGACAGATAGCTGTGATGTGTGCTAGGACAGTATCCTTGAATCATAATTGAATATTAGCAAGAAAATCAAGTTAAAATTAAATCTTTTGTGTGTTTTTATGCTACATGAAAAGTGGTGTTTATTGATTTGTGAATTGTGTGTTTATCACTTGACTCAGATGTGAAGCAGAAGCTGGATGAGCTGCTGAAACTGTACGCTGATATCCAGAACAACACGGACGCGCGCGGCCGTAACCTGGAGGACACTCTTGAGGTGTCCGAGAAGTTCTGGGACGACCTCAACTCGCTGATGGGCACGCTCACTGACCTCCAGGAGAACGTGGCCGGTCACGAACCACCCGCCATCGAACCCGAGGCCATCCGCGAACAGCAGGAGGAACTCGAGGTGATGTGTTAGTCACTGTTAGGATAGTAATATTATAGTGATGCCAAGGCCATCCGCGAACAGCAGGAGGAACTTGAGATGATGTAGTAGTCACTGTTAGGATAGTAATATTATTATAGTGATGCCGAGGCCATCCGCGAAAACAGCAGGAGGAACTCGAGGTGACGTAGTAGTCACTGTTAGGATAGTAATATTATTATAGTGATGCCGAGGCCATCCGCGAACAGCAGGAGGAACTCGAGGTGACGTAGTCGTCACTGTTAGGAACCTGTGTACTTAATCTCATTTATTGTTAGGATAGTAATATTATTATAGTGATGCCTTGTTAACAGATGTTTTTATATCTTTATATTATAGAAACAAAATTCTGATAATTGGCAGTTTTCCACTTAATTTTAAGAAATAAACTTAATTGAGATTCTGTAATTCTTACATCTAAAGTAAAATCATCTTTTGTTTTATTTTCCAATCTGTATTTCATTCCATAAATCATTTTTGTTTGTGTATGACAAAGTTAAAAGGCGATGTATAACATTCCGATAGCAGCGATGGTTTCAACATTTTTATTTAACTCAATGTCAATTAATTCAAATGTTACAGCATATATGTTACGTTTTCACATTTAACACCATTTCTTACAAACTGTTAGTCCTAAG
This sequence comes from Gigantopelta aegis, assembly GCF_016097555.1. Taxonomy (NCBI): domain Eukaryota; kingdom Metazoa; phylum Mollusca; class Gastropoda; order Neomphalida; family Peltospiridae; genus Gigantopelta; species Gigantopelta aegis. Next base: position 6,738,383 of record NC_054704.1, on the reverse strand, counting down.
TGTGTAAAGTTTGATTTGTAGTCAAATGTTGAATTTATTAAATTAAATGTTTTTTTAAAAATAAACATCTGTGGATGCAGCTATGAGGAACACCAAATCGGTTTATGGTAGACAAGACATTCTGCCGAATTCTCATATATATATGTATTATCTGTAACTGTGATATTGTTGGTAGGCGTTGAAGGAAGACCTGCAGGCGACCCAGGCGGACCTGGAGGACACCCACAACACCGGGGACCAGCTGATATCCCTGGTGGGAGAAACGGACAAACCCGAGGTCCAGAAGAACATCGATGACCTGGACTCTAACATGGCTAACCTGACCGAGGAGTATGAGAAGCGTGCCAAGTCACTCAAAGAGGCCCTCACCAAGTCACTCAAGTTCCAAGATCAGCTCATGGTAAATAATGGATTCTTCTCGGGCATTTTTCTTAATTCAATAATCAGAGAGGAAATTTCTGGATTTATAATCATCTGTTCAGTGTTTCAGGGTTTTCCACTGTTTGTCAAAATAAATTCCATATTCTTCATTCACAACTTGTGATGTGGTTTTCACTGATGATTTACATGCATTCTGGATGTGGGGGTGGGGGTGTGTGCACCATTATAGACTATTGTTCAACCCTAACCCTAGGACCAATCTCAGTACCCAACCACAAATTTTAAACTTTCCAGTTGTTGTTTTTTTTAAATAGCTTTTTTTCTATTTCAGTTTATTATAATTTCAGTTTTAGTGGGATATCTGTTTTTGGTGATTAATTGCATTCCTTTATATTTGTATTATAATAGAAACTTCTAGTGTGGCTACAGAAGAAAGAAGAACGTTTGTGTGATCTTGAACCCATTGGAACTGATTTTGAAACTATTAAAGACCAGTGGCATGAACTGAAGGTAATATTTTTTTTTTTTTTTTATTGTCAAAACTGGATTTAATGTAAAACATAAAGATCAGATGCTTAGACCTTAGCTTTGTTAAAAAATATATATATTATTAGTTAAAATATATGAAGAAGTTATTGAATATATGAGAATAAAATATTTTTTCTTTAATATTTAACAATTCATTCTCGATTTATTTATTTTTCTGTGATTATATTTGTTTTCACTTTTTTTAATTTAGACGTTCAAGGCTGAAGTTGAGCCGAAGCAGGTGGAGATTTATTTTTTCTATGATTATATTTGTTTTCACTTTGTTTGATTTAGACATTCAAGGCCGAAGTTGAGCCGAAGCAGGTGGAGATTGAAGCCTTGAACCACCAGGCTAACGAACTGGCTAAAGAGACGACGGCGGACCAGGCAGCCGTTGTCAAGGAACCAATGGCCGAGGTGAACACTCGCTGGGACCAGTTCATGGGTGGAATCAACGAGAGACAGGTAGGAATCAATCTTGTGATTGTAATATCACACACATTAGGCTGAAGAAATATGGGGCAGGATCTAATTCAATCGGTAAAGCACTCGCCTAGTCAAGGGATCGCACAACTGGTATATCAAGGGCAATGGTATGTGCTGTTCTGTCTGGGAAAGTGAATATGCTAATTGAAAAAGTAGCATTTGTCCTGTGCAGACTGTTCTCAAATTACCAAATGTTTAATATGCAACAGCTGATGATTAATTAATGAGTGTGCTCTAATGGTGCTGTTCAACAAAAGAAACTTTAACTGTGAAGAAAGTAAGAGAGACATTTGTCACATTTTTGGATTATATGAATAACAAACAGAATGTTATTTTTAAAATAATGTAGATTTCTGGCAGCAGATTTTTATTTTCTTTCTCATTTCCATCTACATGTTGTCAGGCACCACACAGCTTTGCTGTCTGTCTGCTGGTTACAACCAGAGCCCATGCTTACAAAACTTCAAAATCCAGACTTAAGACTTTAATGTTGTGTAAGCATGATCTGAGGTTAACTTTGTGGGTTACAATATTTAATAGCCAGACATGAAAAGGTAATGCCTTCGGTGTTTGTTTACATTATTACTATGAAGTTTTGTTTTATATTTTAGCGACTCTTGCAACTGGCTCTGTTGAACATTGGCCAGCTGGATCATGCCATAAAGGAACAGATGTCTTGGCTGGGGAAGACTGATAAAACTCTAGATGACATCGTCCCAGTCTATGGGGACCCCAGGATGGTGGAAATCGAACTAGCCAAACTGAAGGTGAATTGTTTTTACTTGATCAGTATTTCACAGATATTTGAAGTTGGTGTTTAAAATCTTGATAAATATTTCACAGATATTTAAGTTGGTGTTTAAAACGCTGCCATAACAAAGTTGAAAGCAAATGTTACAGCTAATTTAACTTTACAAAATATTGTATGTTTCAACAAAAGACTTCATACTTAGACTTAATAAAACAATCTGCAAAAATAACATTCATATTTATCTCCTTATTTTTGCTGGAATTTTAGCTATGTCGGCTCATTAGTTAATCAACAGGAATTTTAATCAATTCTGCATATGAGTGTATTACAATTTTGTCAGTGATTCTTTGTCATTCAGTGTCATTCACATGTCATTGACTTCACATGATGAAAAGGAGCTTATTTATTGTTTGTAATTAATGTATATCTATGTTGTTATTGTTTTCTATATAAATGTATATTAAGTTTTTTGCTCTGCCCATATATGGGTGTTACACAAATAAATTCTTATTGTATTAGTCTTATTCTAGCTAGAATTTTATAGTGTATATATGAATTTGTTTTGGTTCATTTTGGATATGTTCACCTCTGTTTAACAGCAAACAAACTGTTCTTGAACCACTTACACACTCTACATTATGACTGGTTTCAGGTGATTGAAAACGACATCAAGGCCCATCAGCCGAGTTTTGACTCCATCAACGACGAAGCACACAAAGTGATGGCGAGTGGCGGGGTGGCCGAGGCGCAGGGACTCAGACAGAAACTTAACGACCTCAACAACAACTTCGACGAGGTCTGCGAGAAAGCTGCTGGCAAAAAGGCCGAACTGGAGGGTGCCCTGCAGGAGGTGAGTGGAACGAGTCAGACTGGAAACACTGCATGTTGGAGAGGAGTTGATCCAGGTGTGGGATCTAGCTCAGTCTGTAGAGAGCTTGCCTGATGTGCAGGGCTGGACATAGCCCAGTGGTAAATCACTTGTGTGATGCGCGGTCAGTCTTGGATCGATCTCTGTTGGTAGGCCCATTGGACTATTTCTCGTTCCAGCCAGTACACTATGACTGGTGTATCAAAGGCCATGATATTTGCTATCCTGATGGTGCATATAAAATATCCCTTGCTACTAATGGAAAAATGTAGCTGGTTTCCTCTGTAAGACTAAATGTTAAAATGACCAAATATTTGGCATCCAGTAGCTGATTAATAAATCAGTGTGTTCTAGTGGTGTCATTAAAGCAAAGTTCAGGAATGTGTGCATGAATAAGAGTAGAGCATTATGGAATCTGCCGCCTCATTCAAATGAGATGAGTTTTCTTCAAGGCATTAGAGACTTGTTTTCTCAATCAAGATACTAGCTGAATGTTCATGATTTATACAGCCACTATTTGAGCATTATGCCATTTCTTAGACCACCATCTTCAATACACATGTTTTCTCTGAGGCTAACAAAAATGTATTGTATACAACAAATTATTTCAAAGGTGTATTTTTCCATATTATGCTCCATATTAAGTACTTCAGCAATTACTGTATGTAATTCTAATTATTAATTTTTGTTATGGTCGATTTGTGCTTTTGATGCTTGTTGTTTAGTAATTAATACTGGGAGTGAACTTTAAAAAAAATCTTATTATTTAATTTCAGGCCCAAGATTTCAGCAACGAGCTGCAGGACGTGCTGATGGCGCTGGGTGAGGTGGATGGTCAGTTGATCACGTCGAAACTCGTCGGGGGGCTGCCAGAGACCGCCAAGGAGCAGCTTGAGAAGTTCATGGTTTGTTATTGAGGAGATTTTTAAAAACATCTTTTTAACTGCACTTAAAAACATGTACTGATAGAAAGACAATATAAATAGTAACAGCTTGAGAAATTCATGGTTTGTTATTGAGGAGATTTTTAAAAACATCTTTTTAACTGCACTTAAACACATGTACTGATAGAAAGACAATATAAATAGTAACAGCTTGAGGTATTCATGGTTTGCTATTGATGAACGTTTTCATAATATCTTTTTAACAGCACATAACAACATTTATCATCCATTAAAGGCTTTTGTAGAAGGTATCCCTGGCATTATAATTTGTTACGTCACTGTGTATGTTTCAGCACTAACCTTAACATTAGTGATGTCATGCCACTGTCATTCTGTTAGTTAACGACATGCAACCCACATTACTGACATTGTTTACAATTGTCGCAAATGAAAATAAGGATAATGGATGATAAAAAGAATATCCCCCTCGTGTCTTGTGATATGATGATATCACAAGACACAAGGGGAGTATCTATATACTGATGGAAAGACCACTAAATAGTAACAAATATTGACTACAACCAAAAGCCTCGTCCATAGAATCAAGAAGTTAACCATGTTATTGGCATTCCGTCCCACATTACTACTTGTATTTTATATAGGCATAACTACTCAGTAGTGACTTAACTTTGGTCTTAGTTCTTCCATCAGTGTTTCTTAGCCAAATCCTTTTGCACTACTGACAGTGCCAGAACTTGGGAAGTACATTTAATAGATTAGGTTTGCATTACCATGTCTTACATAAATACAGTATTGGTTTTATTTTGTATTTTAAAATTCATATGACTATGGTAAATAGTCGAATATTTTAAGATGATTCACTTTTAATGGTTGACTAAAGTTGGTTCATTATTGATTGATTGTTTTACCTTTACAAAATAAAAAGGCAAGATATCGGTATTACTTTAGAGATGGCAATGGTGTGAACTTCTGTGTCAAAGTTAGGATTAAAGTTTCTCATTTAGATCAGTTTAGATACAGCTATGGATATTCATCACTTTGCACACAAAAAAAATATAGTATGCAAGACTTATATTTATAACAAATGGCAGGAGTGACAGGTATAATGGAGTATGTTGCTATTGCAGGAAGTGTATGCCGACCTTGAAACCTTGCATCCTCGGATACAAGAAACCGTGAACAAGGGAGAGAACCTCGCATACAAGACCACAGATCCCGCGGCTGAAAACCTACGTGGCAATCTGAACGCTCTACAACAGAGGTGGAATCATGTTAAAGGCAGAGCTGATGATAGGAAGGTGAGATTTCACAAGTTTTAATCACCACAAGAACTCATGTTAGTTTTATTTTGCAAAGTAAAGCCAAACAATTAGATTTTTCTCTTGCCTTTACAAAGTAAAAGGATGAGATATAGATATTATTTTTACAACAGTAGCAAGAATGGCATCAACTTTTGCCTTTAGCTTAATGTTAAAATTTAGTTTTTAGGTCTATTTCTCACAAACGTTTAGTTCTAGATCATTGAAATTTTGTTTATAGTTGCAGCTATGGATGTTCATCACAATGCATGTAAAAAAAATAAAAATAAAAATAAAAAGTTAATTAAATTTTAAAATCTATTGAATCTTTTTCTTTTTTAAAAAATGTTTTCTATGGATACAACTATCAACCCACCTCAGATACATTTATGGTAGGCAAAACATTTAATTCTACAGAATTCTTGTTTGTAAATGTAGATTGTTTGTAGATTGTAAATGTGTCTACACTTCATTCCAGCCCCACCCATTCATCATAACAAACATCGACCATAATATATGTACAGAAATTTTTAAAAGGTATTAAAAATAATTGTTACATTTACAAATGTTAACTTCTACTTCTAGAGATAGTTAAATAAATTGTAATTTTGTTCATGTTAAATGTTGTATTTTGTGTTACAACAGAAAAAGCTGGAAGATGCTGAAAATCTGGCTGCTAACTTCCACGTGGAGTTGAACAAGTTTATTGGTTGGTTGACAGACACAGAGAAAACACTGAACAACCTTGAGCCGGTCAGTAGACTGGTGGACAAAGTGACCGCACAGATTGATGACCATCGGGTAAGAAAATGTCTATATTAAACAAATAAATAGCAGTAAAATTTCAGTTTTAAAGATTTAGTTAGGTGCAAAATAAATCAGTTAATTTGTTTTTTGGGAGTTAACAAAAAAAAGGTATTGCAAATTTATGAATAAAACACATTTTCAAAAGATGATTTAAATTGTGCATAACATAATAACTTAAAAAAGTAATATCAACAAGGAAAAGGTCAATGTAAAGGAATCAAAGACTAATATTTGAAGAATGACCAAGAAGGAATAGCTGTAAAAACAAAATGTTAAATTAATATTCTTCTAGTTTATATGTGATAAAAAAAATTGTCAAACAACCTCTGACTACATCATAAGATATTTTTCCAGGGCCAGCAGAGTGTATTTGAAAGTGGGGAAGGGGAGTGGGGCACTGTCATTTTGATGGTTTGGGGGATGAAAATCCATTTATTTGAGAGCCTGAATTTGTTTGGGGTGGGGTTGGTGGGTCAGGTGTATGCTCCCCTTAGAAAATTTTGAATTTCAATTTTTAAAATAGAACATTTCCAGCCTTCTGAACACAATAACATGGAAAAGTGGGGGTATGGCTTCTGCGGCCCATTCTTCAATATTTCTTGTTATGACAGGCCCTCCAGAAGAACGTGAGTAAGCACCGTGAGGCGATGATCGCGCTGGACAAGATGGGCACCCACCTGAAGTACTTCAGCCAGAAGCAGGATGTGATCCTCATCAAGAACCTGCTGTCTAGCGTGCAGCACCGCTGGGAGAAGATCGTATCGCGCAGCGCTGAGCGCACACGCCATCTCGAACGTGGCTTCAAGGAGGCCAAGCAGTTCAACGACATGTGGGGGGATCTCATCGACTGGCTCAAGGAGGCCGAGATCGCCGTCAACGCAGACCAGTTCATCGCCAACGAGCCAGACAAGATCAAGGCTCAGATTGCCAAACATAAGGTTCGTTCAGTGTTGAGATTAGGATTGTAAAGGTTTCTATGATGTCTGATTTATTTTAGCTTTTGTCGCTTTTCACTTCTATAGTTGACAGTATTTTTTCGTGTTATTGGGAATTTGTTCCAGGTATGACAAATTGATAGAATGTGATATTATGATAGTTTGTGATTTAACAAAAATCAGTTATTCAAATCCTTGTAAGGTTATTCAAAAGGAGTAAAAACACCAAATTAAACAGTCACTATTTTCAGCCAGTTTTTAATAAACATACTTTTTACTCTTATTAATCATTGAATAGACATTTTATTTTTGAAAATTGTGACATAGTTTGTGATATTATCTTCACACATTTAAATAATTTATAAAAATCTCAATTTTACCATTTAATATTTTGCCAAAATGTAACTTGATTTCACCAATTTATAAATATGATTTCTAGGAGTTCCAGAAGAAACTTGGCTCTAAACAGCCCAAGTTTGACACAGTGAACCGCACTGGGCGAGTCCTGAAGGAGAGGTGTCCACCGGAAGATGGTCCAGTCATCCAGCAAATGCTCAACGATTTGAAGACTAGATGGAACAACATTTGTGGCAAATCTGTCGACAGGTTAGTCAAGGAATCAGTGTTTATCAAGTTCATGCTATTAACACATCGGCTACATGTTTACTTATATATCCTAATAATACAATATAACAGAGATACAATTTTGTACCTTTTTGATTTTATTGATACTATTTATTTTTTTACAGATTATATACCTTATAAAAATAATACTTTTTCCACTTTTGTTTAGTAACACAATAATTCAGATACCCTTGCATTAATTGTGTTAAAGGTTAATAATTTTATTCTAGGACATCTTAGTAATATATAAGAAATGTTATTACAAGGAAAGATCTAATTTTTCTCTTTATCATGGTTCATAATAATAATTATAATAATAATAATAAATTCTTTATTTAGTGAGGGTAACACAGTTAACAAAAGCTAATCTTCCCCGAGGCCCTCATGTACAAACAATACAATATTAAGATACATATATTTATGAACAAATAGAAAATACATACATGGCATAGGTTCAAGAACCTAGTTAAGTTATTGTTCTGTGCTTGTAGACAAAGGAAGCTGGAGGAAGCGTTGCTGTTTTCTGGCCAGTTCAACGAAGCGTTCCAGGCGTTGTTAGACTGGCTGGCGAAGGTCGAGCCGCTGCTCAGCGAGGATCAGCCCGTCCACGGCGACCTGGACACAGTCAACAGTCTGATTGACGGACACAAGGTAAAACATCTGATAAAACTAAATACTGATTAAACTAATCAACAAGTTATTAAAGTCATTATATGATGTGTCACCGAAAACAAATAATGTGTGTTTGTATCTGTGTAATGTGTATATATGTTAATGATAGAAGGAAACATAATCTTGATCTGCAGGCTATCATCGTCATAGAAAGAAAACCCCAGAATACTGCAATCAAAGAATGTGTGTTTGTATCTGTGTAATGTGTATATATGTTAATGATAGAAGGAAACATAATCTTGATCTGCAGGCTATCATCGTCATAGAAAGAAAACCCCAGAATACTGCAATAAAATAATGTGTGTTTGTATCTGTGTAATGTGTATATATGTTAATGATAGAAGGAAACATAATCTTGATCTGCAGGCTATCATCGTCATAGAAAGAAAACCCCAGAATACTGCAATCAAAGAATGTGTGTTTGTATCTGTGTAATGTGTATATATGTTAATGATAGAAGGAAACATAATCTTGATCTGCAGGCTATCATCGTCATAGAAAGAAAACACCAGAATACTGCAATCAAATAATGTGTGTTTGTATCTGTGTAATGTGTATATATGTTAATGATAGAAGGAAACATAATCTTGATCTGCAGGCTATCATCGTCATAGAAAGAAAACCCCAGAATACTGCAATCAAAGAATGTGTGTTTGTATCTGTGTAATGTGTATATATGTTAATGATAGAAGGAAACATAATCTTGATCTGCAGGCTATCATCGTCATAGAAAGAAAACCCCAGAATACTGCAATCAAAGAATGTGTGTTTGTATCTGTGTAATGTGTATATATGTTAATGATAGAAGGAAACATAATCTTGATCTGCATCATTGTCATAGAAAGAAAACCCCAGAATACTGCAATCAAAGAATGTGTGTTTGTATCTGTGTAATGTGTATATATGTTAATGATAGAAGGAAACATAATCTTGATCTGCATCATCGTCATAGAAAGAAAACCCCAGAATACTGCAAACAAAGAATGTGTGTTTGTATCTGTGTAATGTGTATATATGTTAATGATAGAAGGAAACATAATCTTGATCTGCATCATCGTCATAGAAAGAAAACCCCAGAATACTGCAAACAAAGAATGTGTGTTTGTATCTGTGTAATGTGTATATATGTTAATGATAGAAGGAAACATAATCTTGATCTGCATCATCGTCATAGAAAGAAAACACCAGAATACTGCAAACAAAGAATGTGTGTTTGTATCTGTGTAATGTGTATATATGTTAATGATAGAAGGAAACATAATCTTGATCTGCAGGCTATCATCGTCATAGAAAGAAAACCCCAGAATACTGCAATCAAAGAATGTGTGTTTGTATCTGTGTAATGTGTATATATGTTAATGATAGAAGGAAACATAATCTTGATCTGCAGGCTATCATCGTCATAGAAAGAAAACACCAGAATACTGCAATAAAATAATGTTTAAATATTGTTTAAGTATATTACAAGTCCAAAAGATGCAAACGCATTGCTCTTTTTAATATATTACAATCTTTATTGTTAATAGTTTTTTTTATGACTGCTAGTATTGACAACATTGTTTTTTGTTTCAGACCTTCCAACAAGAGCTTGGAGCCCGGACGAACACTGTGCAGTTTGTGAGGAAGTCTGCAAAGGAGTTGATCGAGAAGTCGACTGAGGACACGTCCCAGCTACAGGCTCAGCTGATAGAACTGTCCACCATGTGGGATCGAACCTGTCGTCTCAGTGTCAGCAAGCAGGAGAGACTCGAACAGGCTCACAAACTGGTACGGCATTGTGACATCAACATGTTCATTATTCTGTCATTCCTAACAACTTTTAAGGGGACTGTTATGAGTTGTAACCATTTTAAAAAGGTTTTCGGCAAATAAAATATTGTGAATTGTAACCATTTTAAAAGGTTTTCGGCAAATAAAATATTTTTATATTATTAAAATTGCATTTTGCTTACATATCTCTATAACCAATGCATTTCATAATGTTCCCAGCAATGTTACAATGGTTAGCATCTAAAAACTTTCCTAGGTGCTGTCCTGTTTTTGTGTATATTGAGTATCAAAGAAAGCATGCTTCTAATTGTAACAGAGTAGTATATGTGACAGAATCATTTCATACTGTAGCCATCACATTACAATAGTGTGACACATACAGTAAGGTGCCATGATTGAGCAATGTTCTTTCCTCCAGGCTGAAGAGTTCCACAAGAAGGCTCATGGTTTGTTGGACTGGCTGGGAGATGCAGAGCGACAGTTGAGATACCGCGGCCCGGTCCCCGACGAGGAGCTACTCATACTGCAGCAGATAGAAGACCACAAGGTCAGTCATAGAGCAGGTTTGGGGCGGATGTAGCACAGTTGTAGCACAGTGGTAAAGCATTCGTCTGATGCACGGTCGCTCTGGTATCAATGCCCTGGTATCAATGCCCGTCAGTGGGCCCATTAGGCTATTTCTCTTTCTAGCCAGTGCACCATGACTGGTATATGCTATGGGATGGTGCATATAAAAGATCCCTTGCTACTAATGGAAAAACGTCGTAACGGGTTTCCTCTCTAAGACTATATGTCAAACTTAGTCAATAATTAATAAATCAATGTGCTCCAGTGGTGTTGTTAACCAGGGTTAGACTGAGTTGTGAATTGGTTCTGGTGCTGGATAACAGGTCTTGTTTTATTTTATATCAACAGTGTGTTCAATTCTTGCACATATTCAATAATTAAAGGGACATTCCTGAGTTTGCTGCAATTTTTTTTAAGATGTTGTCGACTAACAGAGACCTTTTAACGATTGTAATTACATATCAAATATATTTTGCATAAAATATTAGTGGCTGTATATTAAACGTGTTTCTTATCGTTCTAATATTTGTAGTAGGTTAAATTTCATTTTGTTTCCTAACTTTATTTTTCGTACGTACAAAATTATTTGAAGACAAAATCCAGTTTGGGCTTCTTACAAATATTAAGACAACCAGAAACACATTGAATATGCAGACACTGATATTCTAAACAAGAAAATATATTTAATATGTAAGTTTAATCATACAAATATTTTATTAGTTGGAAACATCTTGCAGTGCAGCAAACTCAGTAATGTCCCTTTAACATCTGTTATATACTTTTTGATTGTGACGTGTACTGTTGCACATAATAAAAAACATCTTGCAGTGCAGCAAACTCAGGAATGTCCCTTTAACATCTGTTATATACTTTTTGATTGTGACGTGTACTGTTGCACATAATAAAAAACATCTTGCAGTGCAGCAAACTCAGTAATGTCCCTTTAACATCTGTTATATACTTTTTGATTGTGACGTGTCCTGTTGCACATAATAAAAAACATCTTGCAGTGCAGCAAACTCAGTAATGTCCCTTTAACATCTGTTATATACTTTTTGATTGTGACGTGTACTGTTGCACATAATAAAAAACATCTTGCAGTGCAGCAAACTCAGTAATGTCCCTTTAACATCTGTTATATACTTTTTGATTGTGACGTGTACTGTTGCACATAATAAAAAACATCTTGCAGTGCAGCAAACTCAGTAATGTCCCTTTAACATCTGTTATATACTTTTTGATTGTGACGTGTACTGTTGCACATAATAAAAAACATCTTGCAGTGCAGCAAACTCAGTAATGTCCCTTTAACATCTGTTATATACTTTTTGATTGTGACGTGTACTGTTGCACATAATAAAAAACATCTTGCAGTGCAGCAAACTCAGTAATGTCCCTTTAACATCTGTTATATACTTTTTGATTGTGACGTGTCCTGTTGCACATAATAAAAAACATCTTGCAGTGCAGCAAACTCAGTAATGTCCCTTTAACATCTGTTATATACTTTTTGATTGTGACGTGTACTGTTGCACATAATAAAAAACATCTTGCAGTGCAGCAAACTCAGGAATGTCCCTTTAACATCTGTTATATACTTTTTGATTGTGACGTGTACTGTTGCACATAATAAAAAACATCTTGCAGTGCAGCAAACTCAGTAATGTCCCTTTAACATCTGTTATATACTTTTTGATTGTGACGTGTACTGTTGCACATAATAAAAAACATCTTGCAGTGCAGCAAACTCAGTAATGTCCCTTTAACATCTGTTATATACTTTTTGATTGTGACGTGTACTGTTGCACATAATAAAAAACATCTTGCAGTGCAGCAAACTCAGGAATGTCCCTTTAACATCTGTTATATACTTTTTGATTGTGACGTGTACTGTTGCACATAATAAAAAACATCTTGCAGTGCAGCAAACTCAGTAATGTCCCTTTAACATCTGTTATATACTTTTTGATTGTGACGTGTACTGTTGCACATAATAAAAAACATCTTGCAGTGCAGCAAACTCAGGAATGTCCCTTTAACATCTGTTATATACTTTTTGATTGTGACGTGTACTGTTGCACATAATAAAAAACATCTTGCAGTGCAGCAAACTCAGTAATGTCCCTTTAACATCTGTTATATACTTTTTGATTGTGACGTGTACTGTTGCACATAATAAAAAACATCTTGCAGTGCAGCAAACTCAGGAATGTCCCTTTAACATCTGTTATATACTTTTTGATTGTGACGTGTACTGTTGCACATAATAAAAAACATCTTGCAGTGCAGCAAACTCAGTAATGTCCCTTTAACATCTGTTATATACTTTTTGATTGTGACGTGTACTGTTGCACATAATAAAAAACATCTTGCAGTGCAGCAAACTCAGGAATGTCCCTTTAACATCTGTTATATACTTTTTGATTGTGACGTGTACTGTTGCACATAATAAAAAACATCTTGCAGTGCAGCAAACTCAGGAATGTCCCTTTAACATCTGTTATATACTTTTTGATTGTGACGTGTACTGTTGCACATAATAAAAAACATCTTGCAGTGCAGCAAACTCAGGAATGTCCCTTTAACATCTGTTATATACTTTTTGATTGTGACGTGTCCTGTTGCACATAATGAAAAACATCTTGCAGTGCAGCAAACTCAGGAATGTCCCTTTAACATCTGTTATATACTTTTTGATTGTGACGTGTACTGTTGCACATAATAAAAAACATCTTGCAGTGCAGCAAACTCAGGAATGTCCCTTTAACATCTGTTATATACTTTTTGATTGTGACGTGTACTGTTGCACATAATAAAAAACATCTTGCAGTGCAGCAAACTCAGGAATGTCCCTTTAACATCTGTTATATACTTTTTGATTGTGACGTGTACTGTTGCACATAATAAAAAACATCTTGCAGTGCAGCAAACTCAGGAATGTCCCTTTAACGTCTGTTATATACTTTTTGATTGTGACGTGTCCTGTTGCACATAATAAAAAACATCTTGCAGTGCAGCAAACTCAGGAATGTCCCTTTAACATCTGTTATATACTTTTTGATTGTGACGTGTACTGTTGCACATAATAAAAAACATCTTGCAGTGCAGCAAACTCAGGAATGTCCCTTTAACATCTGTTATATACTTTTTGATTGTGACGTGTACTGTTGCACATAATAAAAAACATCTTGCAGTGCAGCAAACTCAGGAATGTCCCTTTAACGTCTGTTATATACTTTTTGATTGTGACGTGTCCTGTTGCACATAATAAAAAACATCTTGCAGTGCAGCAAACTCAGGAATGTCCCTTTAACATCTGTTATATACTTTTTGATTGTGACGTGTACTGTTGCACATAATAAAAAACATCTTGCAGTGCAGCAAACTCAGGAATGTTCCTATAGGGTGTACACTACCAAATCAAATCCCATAGACGACAATAGTAACATATACGGCTAAAACTCCTATCTGCAACGTATCAACCGACATAAACGCCACGGATATAAATACTACCACCCCTTACGCTTAAAGTGAATCAGAAAAAAATGGGGGTCAAGCTGCTCGTTTCTGAGATAACGGGTAGCGTCTATGACTACCCTAGTTTCGCACAAAATTTGAGTACTTTTTTTTACAGGTACCCCATACATGTTTCAAGCACAAGGCTACTTGACACATTGGTACTAGATGAAATAAAACTGCACATTTATTTTACCCAGATGAAACTATTATTTTTTACAACCAACACACTCACATTTATAACCAATCACAGGACTTGTGGTGTTCACTTCTCTATTAAAAGTTCGGTGCACCTCGAACTTTGACCCAGCCAGAAGTTATTTGGTATTGTACTACCTATAACATCTGTTATATACTTTTTGATTGTGACGTGTACTGTTGCACATAATAAAAAACATCTTGCAGTGCAGCAAACTCAGGAATGTCCCTTTAACATCTGTTATATACTTTTTGATTGTGACGTGTACTGTTGCACATAATAAAAAACATTTGCAGTATTATACATGCCGGGTTATTTTTATTACATTTTTTCAGATTTTAATTTTTGATGAGTATTCTTTTAATAGTCTTAACAGTTAAGAAAACTATTCATTGGTGAAGATAACAAATCTTATATTTTTTTAAAGAAATTTGACGAGTCCTTTTGTCATAACATTTTGTTCTTGCTATTTAGAATATATATGTTAATTCTGTTATATGTGTTATATAACTTTGGAAGTTGTTATAATCACTGAAATCCTTGTCTATTTGTAACATAAATTTAAAATGTCCCTTTTATTATGGAATTTTGTTGTTGCTTTTTAGAAAAAATATTTTTTACAAATTAATTCTGTTATTTGTGTTTTATATGACTTTTGAAGTTGTTATGATTGCTGAAATTATAAAATGCTTGTGTATTTTTGACAGAAATTTGAAGAGTCTCTGTTGCGTCAAGAAGCAAACCTGCGTGAGACTCTGAACATCGGGCAGGAGATCATGAAGTTGTGTCACCCGGACGCCGTGTCCACCATGAAACACTGGCTGTCTGTGCTCCGCGCTCGCTGGGAAGAGGTAAACCGGCAAAATTAGTCACAGATGTTGAAATCTCTTTAACATAACAACTTCAGGTGTAATGGGAACTGGTAAACTTTCACAACACGGCTATAGCTGTGTTCATGTTGAAATCATTCACTTTAACGTTTAACATAACAATGTAGTGGCTAATGGAAAACGGTAAACTTTGACAGCATAGGTATAGTTGTGTTCATGTTGAAATCTTTCCAAGATAATGGTCCAGTTATCAGACCATCAATCACATGGAATATGCATTTGATAATACTAGTAACTTGTAATTCTATGTATCAATGCAAATTTTGACTCATTGAAATGTTAACATCATAACATTGCATCAAGCTTCTGTATATATTAATTAACCAAGAACGCCCCAGTAGCAAAAAAGAAAGGAAAAGAAAAGAAAAAAATATATATACTAAATAAAGAAATTTTAAATTTCAAACGGAAGTAGCATACTGTGTTGTTCGAGATAGTTTATAACCAAACTGTGCTGTGTTTCAGCTGACTGGCATGTGTAAGCACCGAGGTCGGCGTCTGGCCGAGGGTCTGAAGAATGTGCGTAACAACAACACGCTGCTGGACGAACTGCTGGCGTGGCTGAATGGGGCAGAGGTGAAGCTGACCACGCTGGACAGTGAGCCCATCCCACAGGACGCACAGATCATCACGAAGCTGATCAACGACCACCAGGTAACCTGCTCATATACCATACATCTCAGATATATATTTCATATCAGATATACATTTCAGAATCAGTCACAAACATCTTTTAGTCTTTATCTTATCTCTCATCTCCCATCAGGCTACTTCTCATTCCAGCCAGTGCACCACGACTGGTATATAAAAGGCCATGGGATGGTGCATATAAAGGATCCCTTGCTGCTAATGGAAAAATGTAGAGGATTTCTTTTCTAAGACTATTATGTCAAAATTACCAAATGTTTGACATCCAATAGCTGATGATTAATAAATCATTGTGCTCTAGTGGTGTTGTTAAACAAAACAAACTAACTGTCTTGCTGATACATTGTGAGATTAGAGCCTCTCAGTAGATCTAGACTATGTTCAGAAAGCCTTTTTTTGCTAAACGTTTAAAAGCTATTTTGACTGATTTCTGAAGAGGTCATTTTATTTAATGTTTAGCATAAAAACCAGTCTAGAAAGCGTTGGTACCAAAGTAGCTCACTAACTGACTATCTTACTTTCTCTGTTAATAAGAATTCATAATGAAACCAAATTAAGAAACTCATCTGCTGAAGTACCTAGGCAAAAACAGTAGACTTTGAATTTTCAGTCATTTAATGCAGAAATTGCCTTAAACAGATTAATTTGATCAATCTATTTTGGTTAATTTAATAAAATGAAGACCTACTAATTTATCACTATGTATTGAACTATGTGGTTTACAGCCATACAGCAGTGCACTATAAATACATAGATACTGTGTGTAGAATGTATTTATCTTTGAAAAGATTTTATTTTTTGTGGCACTGTTTTAAACAAATTGCCTGTTTTTCTCTGTAGGACTTCCAGAATGAAATGTCAAGCAAACAACCAGAAGTAGACCGTCTGACGAAACCGGAGAAACGGCGACCATCATCAACATCATCCGACATCGTATCCCACATTCCAGTTCTGAGAGGGACGCCAAAGATTCCAATACGACACAAGTATGTTTAGTACATTGATGACAGAATTTAGTTGGAGATAGTCTACATCCTAAGCTTGATGACAGGACCCTTCATACATCCTAAGCTTGATGACAGAACCCTTCATTTTAAGCATCATAATAAATATTATATATTTAATGGTAATTTTTAGTATGTTATAATACAGTTTCTTACTTTAACGTTAAACATTTGCTAAATATTTTCTCTACATTTATAAGCACTAAAAACACACTGATGTGTAACCAACATCTGCTCAATATGGAATTAGCAGTTATTTTGACAGATGGGAGACTTTGAACTCTGTTAATTATATCGCAGGATTAAAATGACTTTATTTCTTTGCATAAATATTTGAAACAATTGTACAAATGTGTAATACTGAATTATACAGATATTTATGCAGTAATTAACATTAATATATGTCATTAATTCCAGACTGGACGTGGGTGGTCGACAGACCCCTGACCACGGATTGAGACGAATTCCAGACATGACCGGCCGAAGAACTCCGGACATGAGTGGACGCCGCACACCAGACATGAGTGGACGTCGCACGCCGGATATGAGTGGTCGACATACGCCCGACTACAGTGGGAGGAGAACTCCAGACCACTCGTCGGGTCACAGGACCCCCGAGCCACAGTTCCGCAATCCACGTGTGGGGGCGCTCTTCAACAAGTGGAGACAGGTTTGGCTCATGGCTATGGACAGACAGCGGAAACTTCAAGATGCTCTAGATTACCTCAACGAGGTTTGTTTCTTCATTTACTTTGCGCAAGACCTTTTATTTTTCATTTGCCAGTAATTATCTTAAGATTCTGCCTATTGCCGTGCAGGAATTTAAGCAAAGTTTATATACCCCTGCATTTTATGAAAAGATATTATATTGTATGTTGCAGAGAAAGAAAGCACTACAGAAAATTAGGAAATGTTGGAGAAGATGTTCCTTTGGGGAACATGAACCACTTGGATATAGAAGTGTAGTAGTTTGATAAATGTTTTGGGAAATGTTGCTAGTCACTGCAGGAACAAGATGTGTGATGATGGCTTATAGGAACCATGCCCTTGGTGGAACCTTTTTGTGTCTCTTCCACCAGTGGATCTTGATTGAAATATGCTGTTCTGCTTGTGCAAGAGCATATAAAAGATCCCGTTTTGCTATTTAATATTAATAATTCTAGACATCATGTAACTGTGGTCTAAAATAAGCTGGGTGTCGATGTCATTAAACAAACATTTCATTTTCTAATCCCAGTACTGACTTTTGTCATAGTGTTTCTTTGATGTTGCTAACTGTAATGTGCCATGGTCTTCACATGCTCTTTCTCAAAGTGTTTATTGTTTTCACATGCTCTTTCTCAAAGTGTTTATTGTTTTCACATGCTCTTTCTCAAAGTGTTTATTGTTTTCACATGCTCTTTCTCAAAGTGTTTATTGTTTTCACATGCTCTTTCTCAAAGTGTTTATTGTTTTCACATGCTCTTTCTCAAAGTGTTTATTGTTTTCAGGTTGAGAGAATGAAGAACTTTGACTTTGACGACTGGCGGAGGAGATATCTCCGATGGATGCACCACAACAAAGCTCGGATCATGGACTTCTTCCGCCGACAGGATCGGGACCGAGATGGGCGTGTCACCAGGAAGGAATTTATAGACGGAATCCTCATTTCCAGTAAGTTGTCTTTACAACAAAAATACAGTTGGATACTTCAAGTGAAAAAAATACAGACCTCTTCTGTTCTTTAAATTATAGACTGTAAGTCTTTGTCTGTGGGGGGGTTTTCAGAAGAATAAATTGCATTTTGGCTTTATTTTGACAACTTGAAATCCAAAATGTGTTTACTTAGTGAGAAATCATTATTTCAGTCACACTCAAAAAAATAAAGATAAATATTTGAACTCGTACAATGTACATCTTTATCTCTTCTTTAGTTTATAGATGAAATCCTTACATTCAGCAAGGTTCAGCGCCTTCAGAACCAAAATAACCTTTTATTAGGTTTGTTTTGTTTTGTTGTTTGTTTTTTGGACTATATTGACTGCTAGAAAACACAATACTTTTTAAGGTAATTATTTTCTTTCCTTATACAGTTATGGTAAATTTTTCTTTTTCAGAATTCCCCACCTCTAAGCTGGAAATGGAAGCGGTTGCTAACATCTTCGACAAAGACGGTGATGGCTTTATCAACTACAAAGAGTTTGTGGCTGCTCTAAGACCTGACAGAGAGGTGAGTTGTGCCGTCTTATATGTTCGTATTGGAGGACTGAGGAAATGTTTTATTAAGTGATGTACTTGATCATTTTACATCACTCTTCAAGGGAGTTACCTTCTCAACTCTTTCCCTTTTAGCCAAAAAGCAATTTACATTCAGGATTTTCAACAATTTTTATAAAATTGAAATTACCATTATTAGAAATAAAAACATGTGTAATGTCATCTCCTAATATTTAGCTACAACTTGGCAAACCATTTTTGTTCTGGTTTCAACATTGTGTTATTGTGAAGTTAGCATTTAATTTAAAGTGATGCTCATTGTTGAACTTGCAGCCCGCTGAGCCGGCGACGGACGCGGATAAGATCCAGGATGAGGTGAAGCGCCAGTGTAACAAGTGTACGTGCATGCGGCAGTTCAAGATCCACAAGATTGGAGAAGGCAAATACCGGGTACGCATTCACAGTTAAACATCTCGGCCTATATTTTCGAAGATATCTCAGTGCTATGATATCGATAGGTTATGGCATGTGTGTCATGATATCATAGGATACAATGGTTTTACAATAATGCAGCACTAAGATAGCTTTGGAAATCTGAAGCCAAGGGTTTTAATTACTGTAGCTACAAGTTTACTGTTCAGTAATTCTGTAGCTCTACCAACGTAACATACACTTTGTTAACAAAGCTATTACACACATGAACTAAAAAGAAGAAGGTACTTGATCACCAGTTTCAGTACCATGAGAGAAAAAAAACCCGTACTATTTCTAATTGGCTGTTCTAAATCTGAGAGAGATCGATTATATGGAGGAGAACTTCACTCCATTTTGACAATAGGATGGGAATTGTGAAAAAGAAAATGTTTCATTTATTATTGGTTTTCTCTTTCAGTTTGGTGATTCACAGAAATTGCGTTTGGTGCGTATTCTTCGGAGCACCGTCATGGTTCGTGTCGGTGGTGGGTGGATCGCTCTCGATGAGTTCCTTGTTAAGAATGACCCATGTAGAGGTAAGCATGTCTTAGAGAAATCTTTCTTTCATCATAATAAACAAAACAGCCTGTGTGAGTTATTTAATTTTCATCAGTCTAAGAGTAATCATTCTTTAATGATGATAAACAAAACAGGCTTTTCGAATTGTTTCATTCTTCTTCATTATAAACGCAATCATTCTCAAGATAATAAACGCCTGTGCAAGTTATTTATTATTAAGTATAAAAGGGTTTGATTTTTGCTGTAGGTTTGTTAATATTTCCAGTGCGATCCAATCTAATAATACGATGATGAAAACATACCTAATTATGTTTTGATAAAAAGATTTTCTTCAGTAAATATTGATCTGTAAGATTATTGATTTACTTATTTTGTTATATCATATGTCTAACCTAAAATTTTTGATAAACTAGTAGACAAAAAAATATGTTATATATGACTTAGATTGAATTCTATCATAAGTTTATGCAGGATAAAAATAAAATAAAGTTTCTGCTGTGTAGTAAAAATTAAAAAATAAAGTCCATTTATAATGCATGCTGCTTCAAAAAGCCAGTATCGGTGTGTTTTTTCAGATTTATTTTTTAATGTTAAGTGTTGTAAGCTTTAAATGGCAGTTTTAAATGTTCATTGTAAGATGTAGTAAGTAATGGTAGTTTATTTAAGATTTTTGTAAATTGAATATTGAGAAACCATTCATTATATTAGACTGTTTAAGAAATAAAAAAACATTTTATTAGGGAGTTAACATATTTGTTAAATGAGTTAAATATTTTGATAACACAAAATCAATTGTTTTGCAATACACATTTTTACCGCTCATTTCACCCAAATTATACACATGTGGCATCTGACTTTCACTGCACCGCTTGATGCAAACAAACTTTAAAAATTCTACTTGATGCATACAGCCTATTAAAAAGACAAAATCCTGTTGTATTTGATAGTTCAATGAGATCAACTTGTTAACAAATAGAAACAGTTCAACACTGATTCATCAGAAACCAAAGCTTGTTAAATGCAACCACTCTGAAACAGTAACTGATATTAGATTTACACCTCAACTCTGTCACTGTGACGCTCATTAATAGGAGCCACATCTGATCACTACGTTTACACGAAACATTTCACCGAAATAGTGAACAATGTGTGTCGTGTATTCCTACTTGAAAGCACTAGTTACGTGAAGCAGTCACATACCATTCATTAAAATTGGATCAAAATTATTCAATTCCAAACTTGTATAAAATAGGTGAGAAGATTAAATGTGATTTCATTGACAATACATTAAAATATTTATGCTATATTTGTACAAGGAATGGTTTTTACCTGTAAATACAACCCAGGTAGGTGCTTAATAACATCTTTGTAAGTCTTTAAATTTTGTAAAGCTTGCCTTTGTGTTTCTTCATATATCAAGTTTTGTTGCTGAAATTATTTTAGTATTGCTGTAAAATGATCAATTACAAAATGGTGTAAATTGTCAAAACAAAAATTGTGTATATCGGTTTTCTAAGTGAAAATTTAAAATGTTGTTATTAAAAGAACATCGTTTCCTCTGCCGTATCGGTAAGTGTGATAAATCTAACCCGGGTTACCTAGCTTTATTAATACAGGTACTTACAGGTGTAGTAAAGACATGGGTATTCATTAATAATGCTCTGGGTATTGATTAATTATTTAACAAAGGTGCAGTTGATGAAACAAGTTTTAATATTATGGAAATGTAATACTATGATTTTCACTTTGTGCAACCTCAGAGTTTACGAAAATGAACACCTCATTTGGGTGTAAGTATAACGAGGAAAAGGGTATACAAAACATATTAATCCAGCTTATTTAATTAGTCATTATAGACAATTACACTTAGCTTGGTCTGGTGGGTTCTGCTTCAATTACAGTAGATTTCATGAGGTGTTATTTACTAAGACACCCATGTGACACATCCGTTCAGTGTTTTTATTTCTTCTGTGTGCTTTCGAAGTTGTCCATTTCGTCTTCACATCTTCACTGACTGTGTGTTTGCATTGCACAATCTTTATTGTATTTCCAGGGCAGGTTAAGAAACAATTACTAAGTAGGTTAGTTTCGTGGAACAAGATGGAGAATTAATAAAATAGGGGAAATCTTTATTTGGTTGGGATGTCAAAGAATGTTTCCTAAAAAGTTTTGAATGGAAGAAAAATATTTTTCACATTCAATATTGACAGTACAGTGGAATTTTTTAATTTTCTATGCATAATAAAGACAATAAATGACAAAAATCGTGTAACACTAAAATATTTAAATGCAATTTGTTTGTCTTTAACAAGATGTATATTTAATTTAATTGGTACCACATCATTCAAGCACTAGTAATTGCTTATTCTTGTAAGAGAGTAAACTAAAGGTAACAATACCAATTGTTTCTTTACCTCGCTGGTTTCAAAAGATGTAACATGGAAATGCACGGCTATTGAAGATGTATTTCTCCTTTCTCTGTGTCTTCCGTTGGAATGTTTTATTTAATTTCAGTCGTCATCGTCTTTTTTTGCATCGGTATTTTTGTCCTTTATATTTTTCATTCGTGGTAATTTGATCTTTCTTTTCTTCTCCGAAGTGGGCCTTTGGCGTCAGCATCGTTTTCGCTTGCGAAGGCGATTTCTTCAACTCGAGGAGCAGTGTAGGTTTTTGTTTTTAGATCTTTGTGGTTGTGTGCCCAACTGCATTGGTTTTGACTACAAGCGGGTTGATGCTGACCCCGGCTTTCTTTTGTTGGTTTATGTTGCATTTTCGATTTAGTTTCGCGCAGGTTGTTGTAAAGTGTAAAACATGTCGTCAGTGTCAGCATGGTGTGGTTTTATTTCTTTTCCTGCATGTCCTCAGTTAGCTCCCCTGAATTCACAATTGGCTAGCTTACAAGTCCATTATGATGGAACACCTTTTAATATCTGGGTTAGCTTTTCCCATGCCATTCATTTCATTTTTCCACTAAGCTTTTTACCTTTATTTTCTTGATTTTGTCCTCAATGGTTTTATTAATTTGAAAGGTTGCATTACTTAACTATATACATGTTGATGTGGAGTTAAAAAAAAGAAAAGCAAAGTGGCATTGAAAATTTAAATGTAGAGAAATCTAGATGTGAATTAAATGGTCCTCTGTGTTGCCTCCTGGGCTGTGCATGTGTATGTTGTAGCTGTAGGTTTTATATGTCGTTTATATTACGCTGGACACCTCTCAGCTGCTGATTCAACAATGTGCTGGGGTGTCGCTAAACATTACCTTCATGTCAAAATAAAAACAATTTGTGCATGCTGAAAGAATGGGTTGGGGTTGGGAATATATATATATGTATAGATGCTTTTAATGGTTTGTAGAAATATACCAGAAAGCAGCAGCATTTCGGATGATTTTGTTAAAGGAAAACAACAAAACCAATATGTTTCTTATTGCATCTGTATGTTGCAAATTTAGCAGCCATCACAGTATTTATGTTGGAACCTTTCTGTGTTGGTGAGCCATATAAAATGCATTACAGTGCACTGAACTATGCAAAATATTAGCATCTTAATTTGTTTATTAATTGTTTACATGTGAGATACTTTGCAAATTGTGCCAGTATTATCCCTCTCCTATATTTCCATGTCCCTGGTCAGATCATCCAGTACTCCCTTGTGCCAGATCATAATGAAAATCAAATCTGCCCTTTCCCCAAAATCTTTCCTGGCTTGACCTGCACTGACTAAGGTCAGAATGTCTGCTAAAGTTGGGTGTGTTTCAAAACAGTTTGCTCAGTAAATATATATATATATATATATATATATATATATATATTAAATATATGGATCTCATCTTATTCAGACCATCACAGTGTATATCTGTATCTATGGTAGCAGAACATTGATTTTGATGAAATGTTACACTAGTGTCACTGTTCCAGATGAACTTCTGTTTTTAAAGTTACTGGTCCTTTCAGCACTAGAATTTGTATTGCCGTGCTTTGTGTTTTGGAGACATGAGTCTATAGAACAAGGGAAGGTAATTGTTGTGGATGCAGCTATAGTTACTTCCCTTGTTTGGTATCATCTATTGCCTTGATTAGAATGCTGTTCAAGATACTAAAGAATGTTTTGTGCCCTGTTCTTGAATGGTAGTAAATAATCCTTAATACATTTTTGCAGTGTGCCTGGATTTTAACTACAGAATGTACATGTAAAAGTTTAATTGTTGTACTCACTTTTACTAGTTTATATTTTGACTGACGGTTAATCCTGCAATATTTGCCGATTATTAATTCCCATGTTTATTCACCCAAACATAAGATGGTTTAACTATTCCCCATAACATTTACCCACCCTACCCTTGCTGCATGCTCTAGATATGTTCCATTGCTGAATTCTTTTTGTTCACAACATTTGGTTTACCATTTTAACAATACACTTTGAAATTTGATTAAAAGTCTAGAGCTCAAGCAGTCACAATGATCACATTTTAAGTTTGAATATTAACTTCTTTTTTCTTTTTCTTTTTATTTGGTTACATATTTCTGTGCCTTTTGTTTTAAATAAATTTTGTATGAAATTCATTTATTTATTACAACATACTTGTGTAAGTAAATAAATGACTTTGTTGTGTACATAGAAGGGAGAATAGCAGCATTAAAGAAAATATAGTTTGGTTATTCGGTTGACAGTAGAAAATAGTCAAGAATGGTATTGTGGATAAATATAGATACCCTGTAGTTCCTTTAGTGCAAACATATTGACAATGTATTGTATACAAAGTTTAGTACCATTACTTTTATGTGTGCTTTCTTTATGGTGAGTAAAGTTTTGTGATAAAAAGATGAGAAAAGTGAAGATTTTAATTTGGCTTTTGTTATCATTAATTTGTTACGTTTTGCTGTAATGCTAAGAAATAACATGCATATACAATGTATTTTGAGTTTGAAATTGATGAAGACAGTTATTACATTACATGATATTGTTGGAGAAAGATAATTTTAGGATATTTTTGAAATTATTTGTTTTTCCTGTGTGTAAATGTGCATGCTAGATTAATTATGAGGTGGGACAGCTAATCTTAAAACATAAAACTACAAGTCATTTAGTTTTACAGGTAAAGAATGTGTTAATATTGATAGCTATATATGATGGACTATAGTTTTCTAATGTACTTGTTTGTTGATAAACAGTGCTTGTGGGTCTTGAAAAAGCACTGATAGTTTGTTAAATAATAAACACACTTCTTGATTTTGCTCAAGAATATCTCAATTAAGTGTTCTGAGTTTAATATATAAATATGTGCATCAAACCAGTCAGCTTCTTGTCTGCATGTCTTGCCATTTGAGAACTGAAGCCTGAGGAAATGTTACAAGAAGTTATCCCGTTTGTGAAGACACTGGACCTACACAACTTGAAGATGATTCAGTCTTGTTGAGGATGACCAATGGTCAAGATATTCTCCAACAGCTGCTGGTGACCAACATCTTCAGATGCATCGAGTCCTTTTCAGCTACCAGCTTTAAAGTTTGTTTCAGTCCAACTGGCAAGATGACAATGTCACTGATACGAGAGGGTGGTTAACTCTTTTCAATTAGATCTTTTCAATTAGCTATTGGAGTATCTAAGGCTTGGCTTTCTTATGTTGTACATGCTTTGTGTAACACATTTATTTTGTACTTGACTAGTTCTATAACTTTGGGAAAATGTAATAAACTGTCTCTGTTATTTAATTCCAGCAAAGGGACGGACAAACATTGAGCTGCGGGAACAGTTCATTCTTGCAGAAGGGGTGAGTCAGTCAATGACCGGCTTTGTTTCCAAGAGCCCGGCCGGCAGTTCTCACTCGGGAAGTTCGACACACTCCGCCAACAACTCGTGGAGCAGTCGATCTCAGGGCTCATCGAGCGGACCCATCACCAAGGTACGTAACTCTTATAGGGGACACTTATTTCACACATCACTGGAAGACAAGTTTTATTTCTGTATTATTTTTGCTCCATCACACTGTAATGAAGGCATTGGTTTACAGACAAATAGTATATTAAAGGATAATGGGGTTCTGTTTAGTATTTATAAAACTAAAAAGTAATTTTGGTGATATCTTCTAGTATGCTGTAGTTTTGGTGATGTAAACATAATACATGCAGGTTTTGCTAAATTGTCTGAACACTGTTCAATGTTGATCATAAAATTAAAATCTTTAGTTGAAGTATAAATCATAACTCAAGATTTTTCAAATGCAATTTTTCACCTTTGAATAGCACAGCAATTCATTAGTTGTCTGTAGTGAAGTATTTGTGTAAAATATAAATGTTTTTTATCTTATGATGGATGATTATAGCTACAGCTGTATTCCTGCCCACTATTAATATTCACACCCGTTTCCTGGTTATAAGTACAGTAATATTTTCCTTAACTCACAAAGGATTGACACAGCCATGGCTGAATTCCTGCAAGCTATTAATATTCATATCCAAGCTAACAATTGTGATAGATCTCCTGAGAGTTTTTTAATGCCCATATTCAAATGCAAGTTAAACTGCAGATTAAACTGTTAATATTTCCTTCAGGCCATTCGGTTGATATAATATCCTGTGTGTTTTACTTCAGGCCAGTCGGTTGATATAATATCCTGTGTGTTTTTTTAATCCTGCAGGTGTGTTGCTGTAATCACATTAGTCACCACAGACAGGTGTGATGTTATTCAGTAATTGGTTTTTATTCACGTTTTTCTCCTGTTTTTACCAAAATCCTCATTTTAGCATTGGTATTGCTAAGAACCCCGAATTTCTCCATACACCCTGGTTTGGTCAGTTGTGTTCGCTTGCTTTTTTACGGATATGGTTTTTATTGATTTTTTGCATTTCTTGTGTGATCATGGTGTTGGAAAATGTTGGTGCTTTTGGTGAATTGGTTTTGTTTTTGAAAAAACAAATTAATATTAAATCTCCATGTTTGACCTGTTAATTTTAAGTTGATTTTATATGTTGGAAAAAAACATTATATCACTTGGGGTTTTCAATTTAATTTATTTACATTATCATTGATTGAAAACATTTTATTGCTTATGAAAAAGGACTTGGCATGTGGTTTATATTTTGATATAGCTTATGGCTATTTTATAAATACATGTAGTTGAATACAGTGGAGCCGGTCACAATATGTTAAGTGAACCATTTTCTGTTTGTGTGTCAATTACACAACTTAAAATTCATGTGAACTGCCAATCAGTTAAGTGGTGAACCCTTACACATTCTGAAATAAAATTTGTGAATTTCAAAAGATAACTATTTTCAATACATTTTGATTTAGGTGATTAGTTTATATATATTTTACAAAACCAGTTACCTAAATTTTATGTGAACCGAATTTCAGAATATAATTCAAATTTAACCAAAGAAGTACCTAAATTTCATGTGAACCAACTTTTAGTTAGATAAAATTTTGAATGATTGTCCCCAGGGAGAGACAGTTATTGTGGGGTAGGGGTTGAATTAACATTTGTATCATAGGATTGCACTGCAATTGTTCTTATGCAAATACAGGTATTATGTTACAGTACTTGTTAAATGGAATGATCAGTGATTACAGCACTTGCTAAATGGAATGATCAGTGATTACAGCACTTGCTAAATGGAATGATCATTGATTCCATGGAACAAGATGTCTGCTTGTAATTATATTGTATTTAAATAACTGATAAGTTTTTTTAAAACAAGTAAATTAATTCACATAATGACAAAAGTATTTATGTTGTTAACAGATTCGAGAGAAAACTCAACATTCATCACCATGGAGACAGCGTGTTAAAACGAGTCCAGATGGTGAGGTGCAACAAATCTTAACAGCAGATCCAAAAGGATATCGCATGAGTAACGTCCGCAGTCCAGGAAATCTTTACAGTCCGGGTAAGTGTACACATTGCTTAATAAACACATTACAAGTCACATCTGCAGTCCAGGAAATCTTTACAGTGCGGGTAAGTGTACACATTGCTTAATAAACACATTACAAGTAACATCCGCAGTCCAGGAAATCTTTACAGTCCAGGTAAGTGTACACATTACAGTTTTATAACCTTTTATATAATTTAATAATTTGATACATGTACATATATTAACTTTTAGTGCTTTACCTAATACATGCAGGATGGCAGTTACCCATCTTCACTCCCCCTAAAGGATTAAGAAAAAGTGTCCTTTTAATTCACTTGTACTCTTTTTGTCAAGTTAAACAAAATCATATTAATTACCATGCTCCGATTATTATTTTTTAACCACATCAATGGACCCATTCTTAGAGTGTTTTCCCACCCCAACTAGTGTATCATGACTGGTATATTAAAGGCTGTGGTATGTGCTGTCCTGTTAAACAAAATCATATTAATTACCGTGCTCCGATTATTTTTTAACCATATCAGTGGACCCATTCTCAGTGTTTTCCCGCCCCAACTAGTGTATCATGACTGGTATATTAAAGACTGTGGTATGTGCTGTCCTGTTTGTTAAACAAAATAAACTTTTATTTATTTCTTTTTAACATCATCCCTCTCCCCTCTAACTTTGACTGATTTTTAAATAAAGTAAATGATAAAATCAAAACAAAACTTTTATAATTGTGTTTCAATTTCCCCGAGCAGCAAGCCGAAGCTCTAGTCGAGCCAGCACTGGTGGAGGAAGTCGTCCTGCTAGTCGAACAGGAAGTGATGCGGGTTCGGAGGCAAGTGAGTCAGACGTGTTCTCCACCCACACCGCTGACAGTCGAGGCAGCGGAAGCCGGAGTAACACCCCCGCCAAGGGCGGGTCGAGAATTCCAAGAATCACACCAAAAAAGAAGTAAACCACATCTTGACAATTTCAAGAGACACTGAGAAAAGAATTTTATTCCCTGTAATGTTGAAGTCATGAAGGAAGAGTGATAAAATTGTTAACATATTACGATGATCATTTGTCTCCCCAGCTTTTCCATAATGGATTGTCCAGTCTTGTTCTGGGCCATCCTATTTCGGTTTGCAGGGGTAGATGGGTAATAATTTGCAAGTCTTTCAGTTGCTTGTTGCTATGACTATTTGTACATATTGCCCGTTTTGTGTAACAGAACATGACTGAATGAACTGCATCCATCAGTGACCTACTTTCATTGTTTCCATTGTTTTGGGTTAATGTGCAGTACTTGTGAATCTCATTTTTATGTCATAGGATGATACCTTTGCAGGTTTCAACCTATCTTTAACAAATCATGGACAAAATTATTACTTACAGAGGACAAAAAAACTTGAAAATTATATGAGCAAGAAACTTGCAAATTTTATTTGTTTTGTCTCACTTGTAGGATTGTGTTTGGCATACAGTAGAAGAGACCAAACATTCCTAATATTAAATGTTAAAAAACTACAAGCGTGTTGACGATAATTGTGTTGATGAGATTTCATAATGAATTGAACATTGTGTTGTGTCTCTATCAATATGTTGGACATGACTGAACTATATAGCTGTAATACTGGTTACAACAACACAGATGTTAGACAGGTTGTGATCAGTGTCCAACATGAAGATAACCACTTTAAAAACAGATGCATTCATTGTACTAGCTTGATATATTTATTAGCATGTTATTAATTTTTTATTTAATTTTTTTTTACTCATAAGTAGATTAGCTATGCAGTTGTAGATAGATTAGCGGCATATGCAGTGCTATATTTATGTGTTTGTGTACACAAAGCAAGTACAGTTTGTATCAATAGAGCTTGATGTTTATCATGTTTATATATATGTATGTGCGCGTGTTCGCTATTTAATGGCAGATACTGTATGTGATGCGATTTGTACAATATACCAGTTTGTAATTCAGCAATGTTAGATTGATCTTAGGTTAGTACTGAACAAATACTATGAAATACACCTTTGTCTCATTTAAATTATATATTGTAAGACTTGTATTAAAATATTTATGTTATTTAACATATGACAGTGCAAGCTGTGGTTGCAGCTGTGTAACAGTCTGTATTAACAGGGTTTGGGGCAGTTTGTATATGTATATGGTTGCCTGTACATATATAATTACTGTATATAAAGAGCTACTCGATATTTCATACCAAATATTATGAAAGATAGGTGTCCGTAGTTTTGTATGTTGTTTCACAATAACAAAAATTGTTGCTGCTCTGTTTCTTCCATCTCGGTTGTTGGGCAACACACCTGACTGGACATCTGTGTTCGGTTCATTCCATATACATAGAGAATGAATGTAGTACGTTTTGATAGCCACAGCTTTAGAACCAAGGCATCACAGCTTTTGGGTGCTATTTTGTGTTAATTTGTGTGTTGTACGACATCTCGTAGGTTGTGTTATTGTGTGTCGTTTTGTCTACATTGTGCACAAACTGAAGACCGTAATTCTCTTGACTAATGTAATCTGTTTAATCATGACCTATTTATTGCTATATCAAAGATTATTATATTTACTTAGGCATATAACGAAGCCTTTGCTATTAAAGTGTATTTTTTTCAGTTAAACCCACAAAAAAGTATTTTCATATCATTTAACTTATGATTATCATTACTGTTCTTATGCAGAGAAAATAATAAATGCTGGTTATTCTTCGCTTATAATGCCACAGTGCATTCATATATTGGTGAAAGGGCTTTCACTGCTACAAATAGCAGTTGTCTCCCTTGCCTTATATATTTTTGTTGTTGACTGATTCTCTCCATAGGTGACTTGAGCTATCTTTCGAGGAGAGAACCAGTCTAACCACTCCATGACGCCATATGAATCTAGATAATTTATATTATAGAATATAATAATATATTATGTATTGTTTAACTTAAAACAATTATTACTACTCTTCTTGCTACATTCTGCATAATATTGTAGGTTTGGGGAGATATACTTGCCAAATACACAAATATGCTAACAGAATAAATAAAATATGTATGAATCTCATTAGTTTGTGTTTTACTTGAATCTCGTTGTACTCTTCTGTTTAGATGAGCCAAACTCGGTCATTATACAAACCTTTTTGTAGAACCCATTTCTTTAATTCAGGTAACCTTTCCTTTTTGCTAACCCGCTGTCTTCTAAGAAAGAATGCTATAAATGTTGCACAAATAAAAAGTAGGTTGCGCAAAGTTAGGTTTGCACAAACTAAAAGATCATTCACACAATTTTCAGAGGTGTGATGTATGGGGACTAGGTTTTCATTCTGTTTATTCACCCTCTATGACAGCTGTAATGATTGTAGACTTGATAAGAAAAAATGTCATAATACACATGCACATTGTTGAAACATTATCTAATAAGTGAGAGAAGTGCTTTTACTTGCATACTTTCTGATTACCAGCTAAATATCTTTTATACAACTGTTCATTGAACAGAAAACCATTACCACCAGATGTGGTGTAGTGGTGGGAAATGAAACCCAGTTGGTTCACTCAATAGGCTGTTTTTTCTTATCTGCATTGTAGGAACACGTGAAGGACTTTGGTCGCATGATCGAACCTCCACAGTGGATCCAATCTTTGTCTGGGTGTTTCCCGTTTTAACCAGTGTCACATGACTCCTATATCAAAGGTCTTAGTATATGTTGTTCCGTCTGTAGCAAAGTGCATATAAAATAAAAGCTCTCTTGTTGCTAACGGAAACGTAGCAGGTTTTCCCCGAAGACCAAATGTTGACATCGTATAGCCGATGATGAATAAATCTAGTGGTATCGTGAAACAAAACAAACTATCTTCCTCTGATTTGAAGCTATACTTTGTCGTGCATTAGATTTGGAGTCCGGTTGTGTTGAAATCGGAAGCTGGGTGGGGGAGGGGCGCAGGGTGTGTGTGTGTGGCAGTTAACGGTTCATGACGTTTAGCATGCGGACAACGGGGACTAAAGTGGATGAATGATTGCCAATAGAAACGTGCATCCTTCCGCTGTGTGTGTAGTCCAAGTAGGTGGCGTGATAAAATGTGTATTCTGGCGAAATTGGAACATCTTCACCTGTTCGCATGACATTTGACAGTCCACGTTAACGGCTGGGCTAACCTAACTGCATCATTACAAATCCAATAATCTTAGATCAGTATTAACTCGTACTAAAGGAATGAATGCTTAGATCAGTATTAACTCGTACTAAAGGAATGAATGCTTAGATCAGTATTAACTCGTACTAACGGAATGAATGCTTAGATCAGTATTAACTCGTACTAAAGGAATGAATGCTTAGATCAGTATTAACTCGTACTAAAGGAATGAATGCTTAGATCAGTATTAACTCGTACTAACTGAATGAATGCTTAGATTAGTATTAACTCGTACTAAAGGAATGAATGCTTAGATCAGTATTAACTCGTACTAACTGAATGAATGCTTAGATCAGTATTAACTCGTACTAACTGAATGAATGCTTGCTTAGATCAGTATTAACTCGTACTAAAGGAATGAATGCTTAGATCAGTATTAACTCTTACTAAAGGAATGCTTGCTTAGATCAGTATTAACTCGTACTAAAGGAATGAATGCTTAGATCAGTATTAACTCGTACTGAATGAATGCTTGCTTAGATCAGTATTAACTCGTGCTAAAGGAATGAATGCTTAGATCAGTATTAACTCGTACTAACTGAATGAATGCTTAGATCAGTATTAACTCGTACTAAAGGAATGAATGTTTTACGACACCCCGACACAAAACATCGACTATTGGCTGACAAACCATGGTAAAAATATAAATCAATTGACGATTAACATCAATATAAAAAATTTCAAACTATGTAAAGAACTAGAAAGAAAGAAAATGTTTTATTTAACGACGCACTCAACACATTTTATTTACGGTTATATGGCGTCGGACATATGGTTAAGATGTAAAGAACTGTAAAGTATAACTATCACAAGTATATAAACATTTCAAGTATATAAATATCACGGGTAAGAATATCATTTCAAAATAAGTTGAGGTTGGAATCGAAATGATCCCATCACATCTTGTTTTCTAAATATATCTTCCGTCGGTTCAACATTATTACGAAAACGTGGTCAACAGTCCGTGTACACTGACAGTGTCGCACTGGGGTGGAGGATCCATCTTGAGAATAAATTAATATGTCGCGTACGTATGACCTATGCGAGCACGACACCAGACTTTCATCCTTCCTGCACCGCCTATAGTAGGACTGCCACTCACAGGACTGGCTTGATGGAATGAAGCTTGTTCCAATCATACTGTTAAGTTGAAAAGATATATTGATTAATATCAAGTTTAATCTCAGTATAAGGTACGCCAACTCGGGAACGAGGCAAATCCAAAGCAGACTTGTAAGCTACATCTGCTTTTTCATTACCCATGATGCCAATATGACTGGGTACCCAACAGAATACAATATATTTTATTTGGCACGTCTGAGCACGTTCGTGTGCATCAACGTACATGCTCTCGTAAGGTGATGTTTTAGAAGAACCAAGACAAAGTAAGCTCCTGGTTGTGTATAGGATCTATCATCTACAAGTAAGACTTGCTTGCTGACCCATACACAATGCATCCATAATCAAGTTTAGATGTAACTAAAACTGTATACGGACTCAACATAACCTTTCGGTCTGCTCACCATTATGTACTGCCAATAACCATTAAACGTATTTTAGATGGGACATAAAGGATAGCTTCCTATCAAATATAACCCCCATCAAATATCAAATATAACTTTTATTCCGAAACAGCTGTGTGTATAAATGGAGAGCTCTTGGGGTTTTTTGCTTGTTTTTTTTGTTGTGTTGTTGTTGTGTGTGTTTGGGGTTTTTTTGTGGGGTGGGGGGGGGGGGGGGGGAGTGTTTGTTTTTTTGGGTGGTTTTTTTTTTCTTCAGATAAGCATACATACAGTCTTTGCCTTTGAGAATCAAAAGCCATTGTCAGTCGCCCATTGTTGAAGCGTATTCAAACAAAGCTGCAACTGACGTTCGATAATACTCATATTGGACGATCTGTAGCAACTCTGAATATCATCGACATACAACGAGCAATGAACACCAGGTTTTAAACAATAGGTGATGCCACTGAGTTTTATAGAAAATAGAGTACCTGACAGGATGCTACATTTGGGTACACCCATCTCTTGCGAGTGGGATCTCATTCGTATCCTGAAAGACCTACATTTTAAGAAATTCGAAATAAAATTAGGTATACATTAGGTCTTCTACGTGGAATCATAAGCTTACTTCAGGGGAAAGAAAAAAGAAGACATATACCAAATGCTAATTATGGATGAAAGCTTACCTACAAAATATTTCAAGTTGATCGACCGTGATATGTCTAGACCTAAACCCACATTGCACGTTAGTAAGCAACTTGTAGGACTCGAGATCCCAGACAAGTCTACGTTTGATAATTCATTCCATGGTTTTACAAATGCAACTTGTCGCAGCGACAGGATGATAACTTGTGGGATTTGTTGGATCCTTACCAAGCTTAGGAATAGGAGTAATGATTGCTTGAAAATTTCAGGACATCTCCGCTTCTCTTCTGTACTGGATTTCAAAACTTGATTAGAATCCATACAAGGAGATATATATTGCGGGGTCCAGGAAATGTACCCCAAAATCCTTGTCTCAAAAACTAACCATTATCCTGACCACTATCAAGGTTGGACTGGTATTAATCACATGTAGATTCTCAAGAACTCCAATGATTTACCTGAAGTTATCCAGTCACAATCCAGATCAAAGTTCACCAGTGTTAAAACATTTGATTTTTCAACACTGTACACAGCGATCCCCCATGGTAAACTTAAGGAAAAACTCCATTCCTTCTGCTCTAGCTTTTATATTTTGCAACTTCCGAGATACCGTAGGACATGTTATTATGCTAATTTTAAAGACTAACATATCGTTCTGGTAGAGATGTTTGATCAGGGTTATAACATCCAATGACTCCTGAAAGAAATATTTTATGGTAAATACTGAGAGGCCATTTCACGATTTGACGCATCACTGACTAAAATTATGTCTGTTTTGACCTTATACACGCCTTGTCATCCTTTTGGTGAAAATCCTCTACATTTCAACTGTGGACTTAATGGCTCACCGTTGAGGTAGGATATACTCTCCTTTCGCGAACACCCAATATCATCACTGTTTTACAGTGATTCATGAGTGCATGCCATCACAGCTGTATCAGTCCTGTGCAAGTTTGTGTTTTCTAACCTAGTCTGTGAGTGGCAGTCCTACGGGCGGTGCAGGGGGGTGAAACGTGATGCCTATCTCCTAGGGGAATGGCGGTCTTCCTACGGAAGAGCACCTGATAGTAGATCATGGAAGCAATCACGACTTTGCCTAGCACCCTTTTTGACTCTGCCTTGTACAGAGATATGATTTTGATATATGAATGTGGTTTTGATATATGAATGTGGTTTTGATATATGAATGTGATTTTGATATATGAATGTGATTTTGATATATGAATGTGCTTTTGTCGTTCAGCTTCTTCTATTCAGAAGGAAAGTCACCAGAAATCCGGATTTTGTTGAAGATATTCAAAAGTAGTTCCTGGGATGATTCAGATAGGCGTTTTAATAGTTGATAGTGTATTTCATCTGATCCTACTTAAGTCTGTCTCTTAACTCCTCCAAAGAGAAGTGATTGTTATATACTTCATCATTTTCAGATGAAAACTTAATAGGTTGCTTTTCAGCTTCATTTTTAACAGATATAAAAGTATCTGTACTGAGCAGAAGATGAGTTATGAGAGAAACTATACTCGTCCTGTACACCAAGCCTATTTCATTTCCCATATTTTGTCCGTCCTTGGTTTGGGAGTGTAGAGAGGGGAGAGGGAGTG
The DNA here is from genome assembly GCF_016097555.1 of Gigantopelta aegis. NCBI lineage: Eukaryota > Metazoa > Mollusca > Gastropoda > Neomphalida > Peltospiridae > Gigantopelta > Gigantopelta aegis. Next base: position 6,702,541 of record NC_054704.1, on the reverse strand, counting down.
ATATATAAAGACACGAATAAAGGTAGTGAAAACGAACTGATGCTGTATTTTAGATGGTCCGGTTCCAGCAGGTCAGGGGGGGGGGGGGATTTTGGAAGTTTCGAATTGGGTCTCTTAACAGAAACGCCCCCGCGCGTGCTGCAACCTCACCGTGGTGCAGGGGTGTAACATTCTCTTTGAGAATGGCCAATACAGCACAAAATTGAAATTTTTAGTAAAAGTCCGTATCTATCTGTGATATTTGTGTTTTTGCCCGGTTCTTTACACTGGGTTTTTTTTTTTTTAATCTTGAATTTTTATATTGATGTTGATCATCACTTTATTTGTTTGCATTGCCATACTTTGACACCCAATAGCCGATGTATTTTTCGTGCTGGGGTGTCGTTAAACATTCATTCATTCATTCATTCATTCATACTCAACAGAAACGCTTCTGTAAATGGAACGGTTCCAGCTCTGTATGTATAAATAAAATAAAATCGTCAAATGCCAACAATACACACAAGTTACAGAAACAAAGCATGTTTTCCAAGAACTATATCGTGGTGTACCTGCAACCGCAGTATTTCAATGTCGTTGACAGCTTAACAGGGTTGGGTTCCACTAATCAAGTAATGTTTTTGTTGTTCACAGAAACTAATTAAGTGGTCTTACATGTATCTCATCATTGACTCAATACAATACAATCTTTATTGCAACCATTGTATACGTACACTGGTTAGGGGGACAAATTTCCATTTCAAAGCGAAAGAGAAAGCAAACATATGACATAATTACAACAACAGTAAACAACAGAATACACATATCTGCATCCATATGCCACACAGACATAAATATACATACGCATGTGTACGCACGCACATTCACACATTTACACTCATACACACGTTCACACGCGCGCGCACGCACGCGCGCACACAGAGAAAGAGAGACAGAGACAGACAGAGAGAGACAGACAGACGGACAGACGATAAGATAACAATATAGTAACGATCTGCTACAAACTACTCAACCAACTCGTTTGACTCGAGCAAGAGGTCTGCGTGCACTCATTCGGTTGCAGTTGGTACTAGAATTTTAAAAATCGCCATGAGAATCATAAGTTAGTTTTCCGATTTTGTCATTAAATCTTTGTTTGTTTTATTTAACCACACCACTGGGGCATATTGATTAATTAATCATCGGCTGTTGAATGTCAGACATAATTTTGGTAATTCTGAAAACCCGCTACATTTTTCCTAATGCAGCAAGGGATCTTTTATATGCACTTTTCCACAAACAGGAACGCACATACCACGGTCTTTGTCCAGGTGTGGTGTACTGGTTGGAATGAGAGAAAAAACCCAATCAGCTGAATGGATCCACCAAGGTGGTTCGATCCTGCGACGCAAGCACCTCCAGCGAGCACTCAACCGACTGGGCTAAATCCCACCCAATCATTAGAACACGTCGTACTGCATCTGATAAGGAATTAAAGATAACAATAATAAATATATAAATTATAATCAATATGTTCAGGATGTAGGTATTCAAAACAAGATGGAGGGACGGACGGATGGATGTGATGAATGGGTGGATGAATGGGGATGGTTAACTTTAAAGTTTGTTTTGTTTAACGACACCACTAGAGCACAGCTATTTAATGTCCAGTTTCCCATTAGGTCAGGTCAGGGTTTAACGTGCACATTCAGAACAAGCTGTTGTCGCGCACGGCTGTCATGGGCGCAGGTGTCGGCATAAGCGTACGAGACAGGGGCGGGGGCGGGGGGGGGCAATTACCCCCCTAGTGCTGGAGCAAAACCTCAAATTCGGGCAAAGATTATACAGATATTCAGGCAAAATGTGCTAACCTGAGACCTTTCTACCATTCTACCCTCAAAATTCATTTGCAACCCTATATAGCTCTTTGGTAGTAATGCTAATATGAATAAAGAAAGAAAGAAAGAAATGTTTTATTTAACGACGCACTCAACACATTTTATTTACGGTTATATGGCGTCAGACATATGGTTAAGGACCACACAGATTTTAAGAGGAAACCCGCTGTCGCCACTACATGGGCTACTCTTCCGATTAGCAGCAAGGGATCTTTTATTTGCGCTTCCCACAGGCAGGATAGCACAAACCATGGCCTTTGTTGAACCAGTTATGGATCACTGGTCGGTGCAAGTGGTTTACACCTACCCATTGAGCCTTGCGGAACACTCACTCAGGGTTTGGAGTCAGTATCTGGATTAAAAATCCCATGCCTCGACTGGGATCCGAACCCAGTACCTACCAGCCTGTAGACCGATGGCCTACCACGACGCCACCGAGGCCGGTACTAATATGAATAAGTGCTGTTAACCAGATTCAGGCATTTTTGTTTAATTGGGGCAAAAGTCAGCATGCCCCCCCCCCCCCCCCCCCCCCCCCTTTCAACAATGGGAGCCCGTACGCCTGTGGACCGCCTCCTCCGTCCAGGATAGGAAAAGAGTTTGGGGACTGTAGCATGCGGGAGCATTTTTGGTGTTATTGAATTTTGAATAACCCGTAGAATTAAGTCACAAAGTAAAACATTGTGAAAAACATTTTGAAGCAATTTTGGCGCATTTTGGAATGTATCATCGAATGAGAAATGGGGAGCTAATTAAGTTCAGCAGCAATCGGACCACCGACGGGTATCGATTCCAAACAGACCGCATATCAAGCGAGCTCACAGTGCTTTTATATTTTAACACAAAACACATAATTTTAAACTGTATTAACAATAAGTAATGCGCCGCCCGGGAATCGAACCCGAGTCGCAAGAATGGGAATCTTGCATGATACCACTACACCAGAGGCGCTTGATATAGTTAGCTTGCTGCACAATAGTGTTTATGCACATGGTGGTCGAATGAGATAATCTCATTATCACAGATAACTTGTCAGGTCATTTCAGAGCAAGCTGTTGTAGCACACGCCTGTCATGGGTGCAGGTGTCCACTTTCGCCAGCTCCTCCGTGCAGGACAGGAAAGGGGTTGGGGGTGGGAGAGGGGACTGCCTTCGCTTGACAAGTGCAAGAGAGCACGAGCAGCCCGACCAGGGTCGGTAGCGGGCGGGGTATTTGTGGCGCTATTGAATTTTGAAAATGGCCTATAGGTTAAAGTTTGTTTGTTTAACGACACCACCAGAGCACATTGATTCATTAATCATCGGTTATTGGGTGTCAAACAGCCGCCACATTTTTCCATTAATAGCAAGGGATCTTTTATATGCACCATCCCACAGATAGGATAGCACATACCACGGCATTTGATATACCAGTCGTGGTGCACTGGCTTGAACGAGACATAGCCCAATGGGCCCACCGACGGGGATCGATCCTAGACCATCCACGCATCAGACGAGCACTTTACCACTGGGTTATGTCCCGCCCACTGGATGGGAACGGATAAGGAGACCTGACTGCATATTTATGAAAAGTATTCACGGTTTGAAATTCGACACTATTTGACTACCGAAACACGCGTCCTCCCCACGGCACCCACCATATTAACTCTTCAAGATTCAATAAAAGTATCAAAAATATCGATCAGCTATCGACAGGGTCAGAAGTTCTACAAACAAAGCCTGGAAGTTTGTGGGAAAAATTACTCAAGGCCACAGAAATATTAAATGTACCGCCGTGTGAAAAACTAGCGCCCTCTGGCCAATGGCGACACAATACCGAGATTCCGTCTGCGTTCAGAGGGCAATTTCCAGAAGAAGGGTGAGCAAACACTGATGGTCGAAATCACATCACCAATATTTGATATATTTCCATCAAGTCGTATTGACGTAACACTTGCATCCTGCATGCAGATGAAAAGATAAATTATGAAATATTTCCGCAAGCATTTCCAAATTTTCATCCGATTTTGTGATCTGTGAAAACTGACGGTGTTATTCATAAACAAAAAATTGTTTTCATCACGGTGGTATAAAAACACAAAGACCCCCGTGGCACAAAGCGTGATGAAAAATAATATTGAACACGATATTTGTAACCTATGACGTCATTGGTGTTCAACAGCGTAATATCAGCATGTTTGTTTTGGTGGCTGGAAGCAAGTACGAATGTACAGATTTTTTACCTCTCCAGCTGCCGTTAAAGCAGCAGCCCTGATGTATTTTTTTATACGAAAATATATTTAAGCATTTAAAATATACATAATCAGTTTTTGCCTTGATTCTGTAACGCGCCTTTTATTATTTCGTTTTTCATATAATTTATTAATATCTAGGTGAGATTTAAACGCTTTTTGTCACGAAAAACCAAAATGAAATACGAAAAATAAAAAAGCAACGTAGATTATCTTTAACTGAGTATGTACAAGTTGTTAATGATACAGATACAAAATATTCATTGTCGTTTTTTTTACATGTAGCCTATTATCAAATTCCAAAGAACCGGGTACTGATTCTCGAATAGAGTATAAACGAATATTTAAAAATACAGTAAAATGATATACATATATTATACACATGTATATACATACATATTATATGTAAGACTGATTTATCAAGGCGTTCTGTGGGTCCGAACATAGTCCTCTTCCCAAATCAAAGTGTCGCTGAACATTCCCAATTTCTATGCTAAAAATTCCCAATATGTATATTTAATTATGTCTGTTGTAATAAATTAATTTAACAGTGGTGTCCTGTATCATTCAGTGGCCTGAACAAGTATGATTTACTGGCGCTAATTTTCCTAATTCCATCAGACATGGGACCCTGGTAGAAACTCCTGGAGAAATCCTTGTGTAATCACTATATATATATATACATGTATATATATACTGCCAAGATATGATGACTAGATCTATATTTTCGATAACTGATCATAAATATAGTTCTTTACTCTAGTTTCCTGTCTGTGGGAAAGTGCATATAAAATATCGGTTGTAGCGGCGATCCTGTGATGACTACATGTCAGAATTACGAAAGGTTTGACATCCAACAGCCGATAATTAATTAATCAAACTGCTCTAGTGGTTTCGTTAAACAAAACAATCTTTCTGTGTAATAATCATCCACAAGAACATTGTAAACCAATAAATGCATTATTTTGATCTCCTAGACACTGGATTTTGGGTACACTCAAATTTCGGAGAGGGAGGAGAGGATGTCCCTCCAACACCCTCCTCTTAGATCCACACTTGCAATCGTTCGGGAGCAGTTCTTATGTTATACTAAAATTGATGCCACAAAATTAATAGAACTGAACTTAATTAACATAGCAAATGTTCCTTGTATTCTTTATTAATAATTACTTATTCACTTATCTCTACTGATATATCCACTTCACATTTACAGGAAATACTGGAAGAGAACAGCATAGTAGTTAGATGTTATCATTGGGTAGTATTAGATCCATGTACAGATAGTTTGCAATTACACGTATATATATTTAAAATAAAAATGATTATAAATGTTAATATTAGCGATGTTTTGGCACATGTTTGAAGTTAAACTATATTCATACGAATGTGCATATTATCGCTTTCACACCAATAAGCATATTAAAACGTCAAAGCATTGTTGACGTCACATCAAAGGCATGTTGTTGTGTTTATGGTAACGTCTTCGGCGATTTTCGTAATTTAACGAAAAATGTCGAAATACCACTGAAATTCGCACCTCCAGCACCCTTCCCTCGATCCGCGCCTGACAGGGAATAAAAGTAGTACAGAACTATGTACAGTAATAATCTTTTGCCCGTCACCGGCAGGATTGTTAATGCAAAAAATATTATTATTACATAAAACATATTCGTGCACTAAAATATGAGCCAGTTGTTTGTCAAATTCAACATGTAGCGTCATGTCCTTAACCTGTTGATCATCCTTAAGGAATAGTTTAAAGGGACAGACCCTAGTTTTTAAACACTAAGGCATAATGTTCACCTAGACTCTAGTTTTAACCCATACCAATGGACACTAATTTACAAACCTGTAACAAATTTGGACACAACAGAGTGAAACAAGAGTTTGTGACGTTGAAATACCCTTAAACATAGAATAAAACGGGACTCCATAACAGTTACTTCTCAGACGCACGTGCGTTTCTAAAAATATTAAAAATGCATTTTGTGGTATTAGAAACACCAGGATAACCAGAAACACTTCGGTTGTACGGAAATTGATAATCTAAACAATAAAATATAAGTAAAGTAGGATTTCAGTGATCATAAACGACTCTTATAGTGAAAAAATATGCCTTAATGTTTAAACACTAGGGTAAGTCCCTTTAAAGAGAATTCCTGAGTTTGCTGCAATGTTTAAGATGTTATCGGCTAACAGAGACTTTTTGGCGACTGTAATTACATAGACAAATATTTTTGTGCATAAAACATTAGTGGCTGTATACTAAACATGTTTCTGATCGTTCTAATATTTGTACTAGTTTAAATTTAATTTTATTTCCTAAAAAAAAGATTTATTCGTACGTACGAAATTATTTGAAGACAAATCCAGTTTGGGCTTCTTATAAATATTAAGTCGACCAGAAACACATTGAATATGCAGATACTGATATTCTAAACAAGAAACTATATTTAATATGTAAGTTTAATAGTAGAAATATTTTATTAGTCGGAAAAATCTTACAATGCTGCAAACTGTAAATAAAATTAGCGGGACGTTTTTTTTTTTTTTTCTTGTTTTTTTTTTCGTTTTTATTTTGGGGGGGGTGGGTTTGTTTGTTTGTTTGTTTTTGTTGTTTTTTGGTTGTTGTTTTTTTGGGGGGTTGTTGTTGTTTTGTTTGGGGGGTTTGTGTGGGGGGTTTTGGGGGGTGTTCTGTTTTGTAATTTTTTTATGGGTAGGGGTATTTAATTAAAGGTAAAATCGTTACATTTCAGAAGAAAATTTACTATTTTAGTCATTATGTAGCTCAAAGTCAATGTATTTTAAAGCTTCAATCTCTTGGTTTATATATATTATTTTCGTTTACATCAACAAACGTCTGTGAATTGTTATGAAACATACAAGAAATAAAAGAGTAGATTTAGCATAATTTTAAGAACATTCCTAATTTAGGTGTTTGCTCAATTTGTTGAGCTTTGAATAATGTACGGCATTTGTTTTAATGCAATATAATATTATGTAGCTGCTGTGTAACATCGATGGACATTTTTGTCCCAGGGAAGGGCCACAGAACCCCTGTGTCACCTGCGCGTTGACCTAGGCTACTACTATTCTATACTATGTGAAACAGTAAAGTTGTTAAATAAAACGGTTTCCTATTTATTTTTTATATTATGTAGGATTGTCAAATAAATAAAAAACCGGGTTGTGTCGCTTTATCGATATTCTAGGCGAAAAGGATATCAAAACGCGTGGACCTACTACTCTTTAATTTCATTAAATGTTCGTATTATCTCGGATAAATAAAAATGGGCCATTCTAATATTCGCAGAAGAAAGCCAATATTTTAAGACAGTAACCAGTAAAATCTCTCTCTCTCTCTCTCTCTCTCTCTCTCTCTCTCTCTCTCTCTCTCTCTCTCTCTCTCTCTCTCTCTCTCTCTCTCTCTCCCCCTTCCTCCATCTATCTCCCTCTGCCTTCCACTGTCTTCCTCTGTATGTATCAAATAAATTCATTCATTAAAATAAATTAATTAAATTAAATTAAAAAATCAAATAGGCTATGTGAAATCAAATTCATTATGCTTTTAACTCTCCCCCCCCCCCCCCAAAAAAAAAAAAAAAACTATTAATTTCATTCGACCGATTACTTCTTTTTTCCCCCAATGTTTATTTGTCTTGTTTTCCGCTTTTTATAATCTTGTTTGGAATATGTATATTTTGGTGAGGGTGTTTATGGGTGATGAGCTCGCCTGCCAAAATTTTCGGAACGGAGGGAGAGGGGGAAAAGACATAGGCCTAATTATCTTCTGCTGTCGTGTCACATGAGCAAGCAGAAGTGAAAGTCATCGTCGCCATGTGGTTACGTTGACAAAAAGCCCGCGAACACGCTTTTCTACAACCCTGTCGTCTGGGCAGCACGCTCACGCGCATCTGCTCGTGCTCACGCGCTGGCTCGCCGTTGGTTCCCGCCATAAACGTGCCCGCTAGTCGCGTGCCTGACTGATGGCCCCACTTTCATGATGTCGTTACATTTGTTTTACAACTCTCAACAGCTATTGGGCGCTAATATTGCAATGTTATCGTTAATTTAGTGCGAATTAACATCTCAATGAAAATTTCATAGGAATTTAGTCATGCTAATTGGGACGGTGTCGGAAGATTGGCAAAAGAGACACGAGGGAATAACAATCAGTGATGTCCGCATGCGTAATACAATTAGATTGATGGGATGTGCCAGGAGTTTCTCAAAATCTTTGATTTACACTTTCAAGTAAAAATCTTAACTGTTTTTGTTTTGTTTTGTTTGTTTTAATAAAAAAATGAAATGTCAGGCTTATTCTTGTAATAAATAATATTTTAAAAAATAATATAGGCTAAATAAACTTTGTAAAAGTACAGCATAATACACTTTTATCCTGCAATCGTTACATATGTTCACAATATAGGCCTAATTTCTATATTTCGGTCACTGATTACACAAAGTAGCTTTTAAAGACGGGACTACTTTTACCCGTTTTGATCAACAAAGGAATATTGACTTTTGACCCTACAATGTAAATAAACAATATCATGTTATAATATAATAATTAATAATTAATTAACTTTAATAATAACAAGATATTAAGTAAATTTGAATAAGAAGTGTTTTGTTTTGGTATGTATCTAGGCGACAAAGCAATGAATACGCGTGGAAAGTTGTGAAATAAAAAGGTCCATTTCATTTGTTTATTTTATTATTATTTATTATTATTATTATTTTTTTTTTCATTATTTAAAAATATAAAATTGTATTATGTGCGATTGCAGGATAAATAAAATAGATGGTTACTGGACATCGGCTTTATCCAGTTATGTCGAATGACGAATGCCTGGAGGTTCTGCCAGGGGCACTTGCTATTCTAACCTTGCATGATAAAGCCGATATATACTAAGGCAGGAACCAGTTATTTGTATGTATTTAACTTCTTATAATATTACTGTAGTCCCTAGTAAATATAGCATGTCATATTTTAAGGGAGTCCGCAATATAATGTGTTGTTGCACGTGTAATAGAATATATTTGGCTTGAACTAGATGTTAAAATTCGGACACGTTAAGCAAGGAGTTATAAAATTACATTCTTACAAAGCCTATTAAAGTCTTTATATTTTCGGTACTTTTACCACAAAACATATAATTTTAAACTTGATTAATATTAACAAAAAGTAATGCGCCGCCCGGGAATCGAACCCGGGTCGCAAGAATGGGAATCTTGCATGATACCACTACACCAGCGGCGCTTGATATAGTTAGCTTGCTGCACAATAGTGTTTATGCACATGGTGGTCGAATGAGATAATCTCTTTATCACAGATAACTTGTCAGGTCTTGTGGGCGAGACGTAGCCCAGTGGTAAAGCGCTCGCTTGATGCGCGGTCGGTTAGGGATCGATCCCCGTCAGTGGGCTCATTGGGCTATTTCTCGCTCCAGCCAGTTCACCACGACTGGTACATCAAAGGCCGTGGCATGTGCTATCCTGTCTATGGGATAGTGCATATAAAAGATCCCTTGCTGCTAATCGAAAATAGTAGCCCATGGAGAGGCGACAACGGGTTTCCTCCCTTAATATCAGTGTGGTCCTTAACCATATGTGCGACGCCATATAACCGTAAATAAAATGTGTTGAGTGCGTCGTTAAATAAACCATTTCCTTCTTTTTTTTTCTTCTTTTTTTTTTGTCAGGTCATCTCAGAGCAAGCTGTTATAGCACACGCCTGTCATGGGCGCAGGTGTCGACTTTCGCCGGCTCCTCTTGTTCAGGACAGGAAAGGGGTTGGAGTGAGGGATAAATAGTCGACCGCCCGCGCTTGACAAGTGCAAGAGAGCACGCGCAGCCCGACCAGGGTCGGTAGCGGGCGGGGTATTTGTGGTGCTATTGAATTTAGAAAATGTCCTATACTATATAGGATCAAGTTAAAAAATTAAATAATTTTCCCAATTTCGTGAGGTAATTTTGGCGCATAATTTGGAACGGTTCATCAAAAGTAAGATAACTTGTTTCTTTCGTTATTGTTTATAGGTGGCGTTACTCATTGGCCCTTTGTTTATAAAGTTTTAGTTTGGAATCTCTTAACTCTATACCAACTACAAGCAGTTTAGTCGATGGTAACTGTAAAAATGCGCCTTATTGTATTTTCGTACTTACTATGCAGTAAGGGTTAAAACGTTATCCCGGACAAACAACCCTGAGTAATCCGAGCTACACGGGCCATTTTAACCGATTCCACGGCTTCTAGTGTGTGCGTTTCGCAGACAGGACAGTACATGCCACATCCTCTGATAATCGGTTATGAATATTACTTTAAAAGGAAATAACTCCATGGTACACTTGACCTATCGCACTGAGCTATACCAGTTACAGTTCAAAGGTTAACAGGGTGAGGGACGGGTACAATAAATACAAAAAGTGTCGCTTTTAGTTTTAAAGAGCTCCTTTTGGTCAATCAATACCACGCGCCTAGCACATTAAAGGAAATGCTGATGTGTGCTGATAAAAGACCTCTTGCTGCTACCAGCAGGAGATGTTTTTATGGCAGAAGCGGGTTTCCGCTCACTATCTTGATCATGTGTTACAATTATAAATGACACATATTAGCCGTGGATGGGACTGAGCCCAGTGATAGAGCGCTCATTGATGCGCAGTCGGTCTGGGATTGACCCCTGTCGATGGGCCCATTGCTACCAATCTTAATCACATGTCGGAATGCGTCCTTAACAGCCTCCCCCCCCCCCCCCCCCCCCCCACGCCTATCAGCTGTAGTTTAGAACGTATATTGTCCACGGTGTCTTTAAACAATTATTTCGTTTCCTTGACTTTATTTCGCTTTAAAACAGTTTCCGTGTGGAATCTTAATGTGTATAATATAATTTCAGTTTGACACCATTTAACGAATTTTAAACACCTGTCTGTACATCTACAAAATATTGCTGCTGCTGCTGCTGCTGCTGCTGCTGCTGCTGCTGTTTTGTCTGTTTGTTTGATGTTGTTGTTATGGTTGTTGTTGGATTTTCTTCTTCTTCTTCTTCTTTTTTTTTTGGTTGATTAAAAAAAATAATTAAATAAGAGTTTGCACGCCATTATTTTAGTTAATATTAGCTTTCGTATGGAAGGTGCGTTGAGCGTTCAGGTTTAAATTAAAGGTATCGATCAGACAACATTAGTCGGTGCTTAACGAATCTATAGATCGTATTATGAGAGACAGATCGGGCGAACATGCCTATATTGAGAGTCTATCACAATGAAGGCAATCAGACGGACCGAGATTCCTCATCTTCAACAAAACGTTTAATCATGTCGCCATCGATCACCGTACTTAGCACGTGGTCTGTGTCGGTTACCAAAAAAGTAGAAATCCCACCTCCTCACAAAAGAGTCTTTAAAGCGGGGGATATCGGGTGATTCCACCTGGGTCTACACGCGGACGAATATCGACAATGTCTTTGTGGGAACTCATCCCGTATTGACCTTACGACTCTTGTCTGTACAGAAACATATCACATGTCCAGCTGTTGACAAACTAATGTTTATAATCCTTGATCAAACTGAGAGGAACGAATCCCGCTGCAATTGATTGACACATAAATATCAGTTGTCTGGACAAATGTGTTCTTTACGTCATCGATCCAAAACAGCTGGGCAGGGTTGCGTCCCTTGATCAATGAGGCTCTTCGCTTCAAATTTTAACTTTAGATTGGGGATAAGAGAGCTCGAGGGGAGCGGTAAGTGTTTCAAAAGCGAAAATATCGACATAAGAATTAATGAGATCATTGCCAATGACGGACGAGATTTCACAAGGCCCGTTGAAGATGTTTGTTTTTGAGGATGTACTTGTGCAACTGCAATCAACAACCTCTCGTTCAAATCAACCCGACTGGAGGACACCAATTAATGATCATTAAGTCGATTGAAAACGCCAGTAACAATCTGTGTGAAATTGAAATATACGATCTTCAAAGACCGGACTATTAGTGTTTCCTATGCGGAATCAATCTGCCTTCTCAAACAAGGATCGTTGTCATTGCGTTCAATAGCCGTGGTATCCGATAGTTTCATTATTATTTTAATACATTGAACTAATTTGTATTTTCCAAATTAGGTTGTGTTTTGTTATTTGTAATAGAACATTGTTTTTGATTAGTTAATCGCTGTCATCAGACATAGTTCTACAGGAACGGATGTGTATATATTCGGATGTGACAAACTGCCAAGCCAGTAACAGTTGTAGAGAAATGAAAAACAAGTGAATGAACCATTTGTTTTTACAATCTAATTAAAATTAGCTCCACTATTACATGTGGATCTAACACCAGCCAGTTGGAGCTCATGTCCACCAATCAAAACCTTACTTGCAGAATCCTGCCAGTGATTTAAAACTAACAACACTGCGTAGTCCCCAATGTCCAGGTAACATTTCGTCAGTAAATAATAATTTAAATATTGACCAATTACACTTCGCCTTTTATAACGTTATTTGGGAGCATACAAATTCTAAAAATATCGGGCGAGTCTATTTTAGTGGCCGCAGTACAGCGAACCATACCAATACGTATGGGGTGGGTTATCAGTCTTCAGTTTTACATTACAAATTATTTATTTTATAAAATAAAACATGTTTTAAGGCATTCGTAATTCACACGAAACATGTCGTATACCTTCAGGATAATTCGGAATGTTTTCAAATTATTTTTAAATCACTGGCAGGATTCTGCAAGTAAGGTTTTGATTGGTGGACATGAGCTCCAACTGGCTGGTGTTAGATCCACATGTAATAGTGGAGCTAATTTTAATTAGATTGTTGTTTTTACAACTGTTTGTATACGATTCTCTCCACTTCGTTTAAAATTCGATCTTTGGCTTGCTTTCTTTTGCCTACTGCTACCAATTAGCAGAAAAATATTCTTTATATATGCACGTATTTTTAACAACAACAAAACAAAATAACGCATACCATAGCAATCGTGGAGAAATGATTGGTATATATGTGGTTTACACCACCGCATTGAGCCTAGATGCACTCGCCGAGTCAGGGTCAGACCTGAGATTTGAACCCTGTACCAACTCACCAAATGATGTTCTGTACTCAATGTGCCTTCGAGATCCTGCAACCTGGTTGATTGATATGCACACGTGTACGTTCGGCTTTACACGCAGTTCCGGAGATCTGCAGTAATTAGTTATTAACGCCCGGTGTTCTCAGCCCTGATTGGCTATAATTAATTCCAGCACGCGCAACTTCCTTGTGCACAGAAGTGTCGAACCAAGACGTACTTCTTACGACTGGAAGTTGGCGAAATATTAATCACCGACAAGTGTTATTGAACAACTGTGTGTGTAACGGCTCAGCGTTTTGGTAAATGTTTGGGATGTTTAACGGAGAACACACACACGAAATTTCACACAAATTAAGCAAGAAGATCAAATTAATTTACCACACTGCAGGTGTTGCAGCCGCACACGTAATCGTCACAATCGCACACGGCCCTTCGAAGCTGGGTAGTTATGTTGCAGAACTATTAGTAATAACGTGTGTGCATATTTAAAGGTTAACCGTTAGTCTGAAGGGACGTAGAAATTGTGGTTCTTTCTACGTCCAAACCTTGTTACATACCTTACGTATAGCTGGTATTAAAAACTTGTGGCACCATGTTTCAACCGTTTCTCAACCGATATAGTGCAACAAATGGGACACACAAACCAAAAATGTATAACCTACCGTACTCACTAAATCCCGACTAAGTACTTGCGTCATTATTAACAAAATAAATCTTTCAACGGCAACATGAAAAAATTGCCCGCCATTTTAAATTTGCTAAATAGAGGGAAGCAACTTGCCCAACACATTAAGAAAAGTATTGACTTAATGTGATCGGCCTCGGTGGTGTCGTGGTTAAACTATCGGAATACAGGCTGGTAGGTACACGGTTCGCAACCCGGTAACGGCGCAAACCCAGAGCGAGTTCTTAAGGGTTCAGTGGGTAGGTGTAAGGCCGCTACACCCTCTTCTCTCTCACTAAACAACTAACCCACTGTCCTGAACAGACAGCCCAGATAGCTGAGGTGTGTGCACAGGACAGCGTCCTTGAACCTTAATTGGATTATAAGCACGAAAATAAGTTGAAATAAAATGACTTAATGTACGCCCTGCACTAGTTAACCCATAGTACCACAATTAATTGTCTAACATTTATTATACAAATGTGTATAAAATTTTATTGGTTTGAATATTACAAACATTGAGACAGTCACATAGAAAGTTAAAACGTTTAAGTTTGTTTTGTTTAACGACACCACTAGAGCACATTCATTTATTAATCATCGGATACTGGATGTCAAACATTTGGTAATTTTGACATATAGTCTTAGAGAGGAAACCCGTTACATTTTTCCATTAGTAGTTAAGGGATCGTTTATATGCACCTTTCCACAAACAGGATAGCACATACCACGGCCTTTAATATATCAGTCGTGGTGCACTGGCTAGAACTATACGTTTAAAAGTAATCTCACGATGAATTTGCTTTAGTTTTATATCAACGTGTAAATCATTCGATTGGTTTAGAAATATTACAAACACGGCGACTGTCACATGAAAGGCAGATTTTGCTTTTTAAAATAAACCATATGATATATATAAAAAAGTTCTGACAACCAAATTTTTAAGTAGATTTTCTTCAAATGCCTGTTCATATTTGCAACCATTTCTGATAAACTATGACGTATGTGGATTTTTTTAAAGTATACACATCCAGTAATTGTTTTCCAGTCAGACTATACTATGTTATTCTATATGGCGGAAGGATAATTGCATAATGTTGCATGGTATATAATCCGTTCTTTAATTACTGGCTGGCTGTCGGGCATCAAACACAGGTAACGGTAGCCCTGGACCTGGGATGTAGATACCTTTCAATAGAGGCTCGTCAATAATTAAAGGTGCTATGTCATAGTTACAAGTGTCATATTTTGCTATGTTTACATTTATTTGTGACAATTCACTTCAAAGTAATCGATTTCGCACATAAAAATCCCACGTGAATGTCGAAATTGTAATGCGTTCGCACGCCGTGTAAGCAGTGTCGCGTTCAGGACAACTAGATTACTGTCTTATAAAATCTTATGAAATCGGAGAATCTACCAAATCTGGCAAGTTGACTGTCCGTGGCTAGACAGATGAGTTGCACAAAACAGTTAAAACGGAAAACTTGTCTGCAAAATCCTCCTGAACTGTTCGCCTCAAAGGAGCGCGCCTAATTCCGTTATCATACTATAAAGGTTCTCCAATAAAAACAATTTCTTTCCACTGGAAAATTAGATTATTCGGATGTATTTTCATGAGCCTGTAGTTGAAGGTATAATGTTTACATTTCAAAACAAAAGTTAACAACTAATTTAATCGGGAAACTACTATCATGCAAATCTGAAATAGCATCCTTACTCTTAAACCAGTCATGGAATTCTAGGTGGAGCGCATAAGAGTGTGTGTTTGAATCTTCATAGGACTTGAACACGTTGATGTACCTCGCGGTGGGCCTGTGACGATCCACTCATTAACATGTTCTGTGTATTTAGTTTTATAGCGGTACTAATTGTTACACAGAGTAGGCTTCCAAACGCATAAACATTTTCTTCTTTTTGTTCACTTCCAAAACCTATTGATAACATCTCGGAACACTCGTCTCGCTGGCGAGAGGAACGAACGAGAGCCGCGTGTTTTGGTGTGTGCGGGTAAATAAAACAGTGTTTACAGCTTCGGCTCTGGTATTTAGAGAAGCTATATATTATTGCAGTAGTTAAAATATATATGAAGCTTCGCAGAGGTTTGGTGAAGACATCTTTCTGACTGCCTATTTCCCTAACTCGACGATACCGTGTTTATCTACAGAGACCTTCCTGTCATTGGGGCCCCGGAGATGTTTGCAGTTGCAATTAGCGGGAATCGTTTCTCGCATAGCACGCGGGAAATATTGACAGTAATAAACGCGTTCTTATGGCCTGTTGTGTAAATGGCCTATTTAAATTGCCAAAACATGTGTAGAGGAGACGTGTTGAGTTGTCGTTTCTTTGAGGTTTTTGTAACGAAAAGCAACAAGAGGCGTAGCTAATTTCATGAGAAGTGGGCGTGGTTGTTAGAAACTGAAAATCCAAACGAAAGCAACAATATTTTGAAAGTAGGGAATGTAGTCTGCGTTCAGGCAACATCGAGTACGCTAACACTCTTAAACAATTTTATTGGCTGTCGATCAAATTATTAGAATTAACCTGAAGAGCAAACATCTCACTGGCGATGTTAAAACTCTGGGACCAGGCTGCACTTGCTTGAACCTTGAATGGATATGAGCATGATAAATGTGTTTGGACTTTAGGCAAACATCAGTTTACTGAGCGTTTTCTATTCTGTTTCGCTGAACGCAGTTATTTCGCAACTACTTGGCATTGCAAAACTTGCATGCGTGTGTAATCTTTCGCTTTATAGTTTATATATTTAAAATAAAACGTTTAGAAATTTAGTATTTGCATGTATGTCTCAGTGTGCGTGTATGTGCGTTCGTGCGTGTGCCCGTCTGTCTGCCCGTCTGTGACTAATTCGCAACAACGATACTCTCTATTATATTAGCATTATATTTATGTTCCCAGACAAATATCTTCAATTTATCAATCACCAACGCTCTTGAGAAATAGAAATATTATTTTACCCGGGACATAAACTTGATATTATATGTTTGCTGGGTTAATATTATGTGTAACACACGGCCAGCGGAATCTGTTAAGTTGTTGATGCCCTCACTTCTCCGTGGTGGGGTCTGAAATTGCACACGCGTGTTGACAGTGTTTATGTTTGTATTTATTCATTTGTTGCTGGGAAAATGAAATAAACGATCAAACAGAAGTACGTTCAATCAGTAAAAGAAACTATTGCTCCCATAACTCGAGGTTTTACAAACAGACGTTTTGGAAACGATTTCCATTTTCACTCAACTTGTTGCGCAGACATCTTGTGAAAACATGGAGTCGCTAACACGGAGCGATTTTTCACATTTTGCGACAATAATCACACCATCGACACGACGTTCCTTGTAAATCTGTCCTCGGGAGGAAATGAATCAAAGCTTAAAGAATTTGGAGAAAATTACTTTGAAATATGTTCAAAATTACCGGCGGTGGAGGAGTCGGCGTTTAAGAGTGAAGTACGTGAATATCCCGAGCGCATGTATGTCATTAGCTGTAATTGTTGCACGATGGCGGGATTCAGCGTTCTTCGTTGTAGTTATGTCCCTTTGTTCCGGCGACGTTTCCGGTGCTGCTGAAGTCTCGTTTACAAGGAATAATTCGTATATCAGTGATGTTCAATAATTATTGATATTTTGTTTTTACCTGAATACTATTTTGTTGTAACGCCCACGCTGTTTACAAAATAATGTATAAATGTTTGTTGTTGGGAGTCTAAACATTAGATTTCAAATAAACTTCATCAAGTTAAAGTACATTTTCTACCAAAACAGAAACGATAATTCAACCATTGTTTTTATTTTAGAATATGTCCAACCACAGTAAAGACTTTTAATTAGAAAATAAAAGCTGCAGAATCAAAAAATCGTACCTCTGTTGAAAGGGTATCACAAGAATATATGCTCACAAAATTGTTTCAAAATATAAATGTACACATGATTTTTCAAATGAATAAAGCTGCAATATATGCATTATCTCAACCCCGTCTGTGGTAAGTGCTGAAGAAGCGATACACCACATAATATTTATCATTCGATTTGTAACAGTGTTGACTAATTTATTAACACTTTAAATACACTAATTTATTTTTACTATCAAGCTAGTGCTCTACCGATAGTTCAACTTGTATGTATATGTTGACTTTAATAAACTATCTGTCTGTCTGTCTGTAACAAAGACCGTGGTATGTACTATCATGTCTGGCGCCAACGGGTTTTCTCTATTATCTGTATGAACCTTAGCTTTATGCCGACGCCTAATAACCGTCATTAATTATAACGTGTTGATTGCTTTATTAAAGAAAACATTTATTTCTTTATTTTTACTACCTCCAGGATCAAGGCTATCTATAAACCAGAATGGATGAGTTTCAATTGACTTATTAGGCCTACCAAT
Source organism: Gigantopelta aegis (assembly GCF_016097555.1). Taxonomy (NCBI): domain Eukaryota; kingdom Metazoa; phylum Mollusca; class Gastropoda; order Neomphalida; family Peltospiridae; genus Gigantopelta; species Gigantopelta aegis. The sequence goes on along the minus strand of NC_054704.1, from coordinate 6,684,289 downwards.
TAAATACAAGTGTATACCTAATATGTTACTGACACCACTTCACAACTAACGTAATGAGTATGTTATCGACAAGCTTCTCGTTTGGCAGTTATAATTCCACACTGACAAATTAGTCTGGAATTGTCAAAGAAGAATAGGCGCGATCTTTCACAAGTTGGTTTCTTACTCCGAGGAAATTACACTAATAGGAAACATACGGGGAAGTCGACAATATGAACATATATTTTGCACGTGTTGTGCACGTGTAATAAAAATTTCTTTTCACCTGGAGCGACCTTCCGTTTTCCGGTACAAATTTTGAAGGCGTTTTATAAACATCGTAGCTTTTTTCCCCATAATCCTTTGAACACATGAGTTGGTGGATATTTAGGAATGTACGGACGAACGAAAACGGAACGGAAACGTGCAAATATGATTTTAGTATGGAAACCCCGTGGGTTTTGTTTTGAGAACGGTGTGTAAACTGAAGGATATAGATGTTTTAGTCGGTTTCACATCAAACGAGGAACACCGCCAAGTCGTCGTGTTTCCACCCAGTGTAATTCCCGTATTACTTCATTATGTCACGGAATATTGTTCCCATTCGTGAAGGTTCTATTAAATGCAAATTAGGTGTGACGTATTAGTCGCGGAAGTGAAATGTATTGCTCGGTCAATGACGTTTACGACCATAGCGTCTTTCTTGTAGTTTTTTTTAATGTCGTGTTTGACAGAAATCACTCTATAAAATATTATTTACGCCACTTGTCATTTGTTTTCTCAATCAGTGTAATAAAGAGAAAGAAAAAAGAAATAACGTGTTACTTCATTCGTTAATTAACAAATTCAATATTTAATGGCATTTTGTCACATTGTCCACCAAGTAGGCGATGCAAACACAAATATTAACAAAATTGTGGTAGTGAAACTTAGAATTTTGAACCACGTTTAGTTATTACCTGTGTACATTTAACGTGAAACATTTAATAATGCATGTTGTAGAGAGTCTTCCTGACGTCGGAATATTATATTAATACGTCGGAATATTATATTAATACTTCAATAAATAATATATATATATATATATATATATATATATATATATATATATATATATATATATATATATATTAAATATGCACAGAAAAAATATTTTAATAACATTGCATTGTTGTTATTTGAAATTGTAAGTTCCTGTGTGCAACGCTGCAACCAGGAGGATTTGATTCACTAATTCAGGACCCAGACATGATTTTGTTTTCACAAAGTAAGTGGAGAGGAGGGTGTCTTTCTATTACTCTTTCCTCGTCCCATCCAGTGCCCCACGACTGGTACATTTAACACTTTGGTATGTGCTGTGATGTCTCTGGGAAAGTATATAATGGATCAGTGTACCAGGTTCCTCCCAGACATTCTGTGAACCATCCAATAGCCGATGATTAATTAAGTTAATGTGTTCTAGTGGTGTCATTAAACAAAACAAAAACTTTGTGCTTACTTAGAAACCTTTTTGGTTTTAATACTAACTTTGAACACTGCACCTAGCTATTTATATATCATTAGTCTTGTTTTTCTTCTTTCTTTCTTTCTTTCTTTCTTTCTGTCTTTCTTACTTTCTTTGTTCTTCAACTATTTCTTCTTCTTCTTCTTCTTCTTCTTCTTCTTCTTCTTCTTCTTCTTCTTCTTCTTCTGCTGCTCTGCTGCTGCTGCTGCTGCATTCAAGCTATGGTCGGTCATGGATTAGATTTGGAGTCCGGTACTATTGATGAATATCGCTGTCTGGATCAAGTCTTCGTTGGTGCCCGAAAGCTTGTCATCCAGAGTTGCTCCTTTTGGCCCGTGTTTTATTCTTCCTTCGTTGTACATGGGGCAACTGTAGGGTGTGGTCTGGAGACTGTGGTCTTGTTTAACATGGATGGTAATCAGTTCAAGCAGTTTCAGGTTTTGTCATCGGAGTGGCAGTGACCTGTCTGCAGTCTGAATAGTGTGGCCTGTTAAGTCTTGGTTGTGGTGGTCTAGTAGAACTGTATACCAATTACAGGTTTTAGCTCTGAAGGAGATCAATAATTAGTGGCTTAGATATGGCGAAACCGTGAGACAGTGGTCGAGACTGACGATAATCTGTTTGTGTCATATACGGACCTGTCATTAGATAACACAGAGAAGGACTGGTCATTTAACAACACAGAGAAGGACTGGTCATTTAACAACACAGAGAAGGACTGGTCATTTAACAACACAGAGAAGGACTGGTCATTTGACAACACAGAAGGACTGGTCATTTGACAACATAGAGAAGGACTGGTCATTTGACAACACAGAAGGACTGATCATTTGACAACACAGAGAAGGACTGGTCATTTGACGACACAGAGAAGGAACTGTCATGTGACAACACAAAGAAGGACTGGTCATTTGACAACACAGAGAAGGACTGGTCATTTGACGACACAGAGAAGGAACTGAAGGAACTGTCATGTGACAACACAAAGGACTGGTCATTTGACAACACAGAGAAGGACTGGTCATTTGACAACACAGAGAACCAGCTTCTGTGAACAGCTGACTATTTCTATAGTTGTGTGTGTAGGGAGTCTGTGTTTCGTTCGAATTAAACGAAAATGCTTGAATCTGGATAATAATATTTATTGATATTAGCAGTACTGACAAGCGGCTATATAGGGTTGCAAAATAATCACTACGCATTTTTACATGGATTACAACTATTGTGGGTAGAACGATGGAAATACCGATCAGCTCATTTTGCCCTAATATCTATCGTTTTTTGCATTATTTCTGAAGGAGACGACATGTCAAAAGTTGATTTATGGTCAACTGTGAAGTACACATCCGTTGATTAGCAGTACAGACGGTAAAACAAGAAACAACAACAAATGTTTTAAAGACTATATATGTGGCAACCTGTACTCAGCGGCCAGCTGTCTTAAGCGGCCACTTTTATCTACTCCCTTGTTTGACTCTGTGTGTGTGTGTGTGTGTGTGTGTGTGTGTGTGTGTGTGTGTGTGAATGGTCAGCATGACCTATTATATAGTTGTGTCATAATTGATGTTTGAATCTACATTAGCACAAGACATAGACGTAATTCTACAAATTAGACAGAGTACAGAAGAAAAAACATCTGACGGCAACCAGACTTGTATTGTGTGTTAGACTAACATTAAGTGTGTCACAGGTTTGAAATTTATGTGTTCAGTCTCCATTAAAATATCACTTCCCTCATTTCCTTACGGGGTTTCAGTACTTGTGTTTCAAATGCTGTGGTATGTGCTGCTGTAAAGTGCATTAACAAATTATGTATGGCATTTATTAATCTGTAGTTACTTTATCTCAAATACTTGTTATAATAGTGTAATGTGGCACGTGCAGCTACGATAATGAACCTTTAACTTCATAAAGTCGAAAAACATAAGTAATAAAAAAAGAGAATAATTTTGGTATAAATGCTGACCCTGTACACACGAAGAGAATGGCGCAACAGTTGCCTTTAACAGTAAGTATGACGCCGTGCGATGCGTCATGCGAGATGGTGAGTTCTGTTGTAAAGTCTAGCGCTGATCGATCACATCGATTGTCGATACAGACGCACTAACCGACGTCCATTGTCCGTTTGTTCTATACTGTATTGTTTGGTTTATTTTTCACTATCCAAACAAACACGGGTGATTGTAACACAAACATCATTTTGAAATAAAAGACATTTCAACCCGTGCACACGCTTTTTGTCACCTCTCAATACATACCCGGGGGCCACCAGTGGGGAATCCACGACGGAATTCTAGGGGGACACAAACTGACGGCAGACAGGAGGGTGCGGAAGATATGCTACTACCAGTGTGTTTTTTAGAGGCGGCTTGGACCAGTAACGAGCTTTCTATGAAAATCAAAAACCACGCTGCCACGTAAAATGTTTTATTTTCGGAAGTCTGAAATAGCAATTCCTGCATTTTGAACTACTGAAAAGAAGGTTTGGTTTCTCCCTGAATGCTCCCTAGATCTGCTACTGGCTGCCTCGCTTTGCTGCTAACTACGTTTAGAAGGTGTTAAAATCGAATACCTGCTCACTCTGAGAATAGCTACATTAACAAACCTTGTACTCAAAGTGACCGCGAATGGATTTTGAATAGACATTGTTGGAAAATATTTATTTTGCAGAAGTAACGGTAGTTGAGTGCTATTGATCACCGACTAAAATATTTTCGCCAACTGCTTGAAACTTTAACCCGCTGTTGTTAACTCCATTAACACAGATGGAGCACCTTTGTTTTCCGGATATTGTTTTTCCTCCAGCAAAACTATGCATGTTCTGAAGCAGAGATACCATTTTAGTGCTGAGTCTCAAGACAAACAGTCTGTGTTCAGCCATGCATATAACTGAACCTTTTAAAAGAATGTTCAGTTGTACAGGACGATTAATAAATAAGATGATTTGGGATTGTTGAGGCGAGAATACGGCCGGAGGGGTAGAGACTTCACTGAAAGCTAATCACTTCAACCTGCATATACATATTGTCAAGTGACTGGCGACTGCAGATAAAGAAACATCGGCGGATTTAGAAGTGGCCTCACAGAAGGAAGAGAAGACCAACTCGGGTTCCACCCAGTACTGGGTGTGTGGACGAGCAATTATCAATGTGGGTGTCTGGGCATGCCTACTAGGAAGTGGTCCTGCAATGGTTTCCTGGATACATTGTAGAAAAAGCAGAATACTTTGATAAAGAGAATGTATTCATGATCTATAATGACGACGTTCTGGTACAAAATAATCATTGTAACATATTGGGCCAGATCCACTAAGCCTGTTTTAGTTTGATACGCGTGTACCGACATACATTTACAAACAGGCTTCGTAAATTCAACTCGTGTTTAATCGAGTTTACGCATCATGGCTAAGTGGTGTGACAGGTATCGGAAACTCATACCATTCACATTCCAACAAATCGCTAAAATGGCATATGTTAAGCAAACCAAAAATAAAAGCTGTACTTAACTGTTTTTACAATATTAATATCCATTCTTTTAAAACAAAACCTTGTATTTTGATAGTTTTTATCATGTATTTGCTTAAAATTAACAATGGCGTCATTTAATAAAACGTGGGGTTTTTTTCTTTATCCCACTGCCCCTTTTCCTTTCTCTCTTTTGACTTCCATCTCATTTCTTCCCGATCTGGCAACTCCTCCTATCTTTCAACTTCTTTCGCTGCTCACCTCCACATCCCAGTCCTTGTGTCTCCAACCGCGACAGGTATCTGTGCCACACACCTGCCATTCCCCATCAGCTTTTAGCTGTGGGCTTAGTCTGATCTGACCACTTCGGGGAGTGTTCAGTAGTTACTTTTGGCATTGTTAAGAGGCACTTGTAACCACCTACTATGCACCCCTACTACCGGCGGTCATTAGTTAGTGCCGTGGGTCAGACCAGCTTTATTAGCGGCAGAGGACGAGGATGTCAGGTGGGTTCAGGGAAATGCACAGAGACAGCACCCATGGAGGAAGTTGAGACAGGTAAGCGATGGTGTGGACAGCTCAGAAGACAGAGTCGGAGGAAACTGATAGAAAGTGTCGAAACAGATTGAAATCGTGGGAGAAATTGGAAAGTTTTTTATATTAATATAATGAGAATGATAGGCAGAAGGTGATAGATGAGAAAGATGAATGAATGTGTGAGCCAGTTTTGACGCGATTTGAACCACTGTCGTCAGCTTGATTGTTCAGCAGCTTATCCACTAGACCACGGAGCTCACTACTTCTTTTGTTTTCTTTGCTTTCATTTCGTTTCACTACAACTTATTTTCCCCTTTCTTTCTACTTCCCTCCCTTCCCCACTAACTGCTCTCTGACGCGTTGTGAAAATGTGATACATTCACTTAAAACCTTTAACAAGTATCTTGCTCTCTGTATCTTGTTTACACTAACAATGTACAACCTTCGAGTACAGCCGTGTCGTGAGATGGAGATGAAGGAAGGAATATTTATATAACGACGCACTCAACACATTTAATTTACGGTTATATGGCGTCGGACATATGGTTAAGGACCACACAGATATTGAGGGAAAAAACCCGCTGTCGCCACTTGATGGGCTAATCTTTTGATTAGCAGCAAGGGATCTTTTATATGCACTATACCATATACAGGATAGAACATACCACGGCCTTTGATATACCAGTCGTTGTGCACTGGCTGGAGCGAGAAATAGCTCAATGGACAGGGATCGATCCTAAACGGACCGCGCATCCTGCGAGCGCTTTACCACTGGGCTGCGTCTTATCCCTGAGATGGAGATGAAACATCCCACAGAGATCGATGTATGCCGCCGTGTGTTCGCGCCCGTGTGCCCTGAAAGACTTCAGATGAAGATAAAAGAGTGAAAACAAGTTTGGAAAATGTTTCCTTAAGAAAGAATAACACTGCGTTATCACACGATATGCCCTGAGAACACAGATTAGCGGCCGTGTTCGCGGACACCGCCACACCGTGTGCATCAACACCAGCCAGACCCGGCTGCGATGACAGGCTGAGTCGAGGCAGAAACGCCACGAGACGCAAACCAACAGGCAGCGGCCATGGAAACCGGCTATCACGTGATGTTTCTCTGTCATTTCCGGTTACTCTGAAAACAATGATAAAGTCTTTTTGTAGCTGTTTGATCTTACAAGTTCGTTGTCACTAAAACAAATAAGAACTGCTGTTTCGGCTTATGAGCCACTCTAGACCATGTTTCAAAAGAAAGTATGTAAAACAAAAAGAAGAGAGAACTGATCTTGAGTTCCCCGATATGGGAACATTGCGTATAACTGATTCCTTAGTGTCAATAGAAAAATAAAAAACCCTGAAAACAGCTGTTGCGTGTTCAGGAGGGAGAGCGTTTCTGACAATTTGACAGATTTTTCAACTTATCACAGTTGTGTAACGTTATGCTTGGCAAGGTCTACCAACGGCCAGCAGAACGTTGGTCAACTCGACGGTTGCGTTGTAATTTCCCCAACTCCCGACTTAGACGGGTGCCCTCAGATTAACAAGTAATGGGTTATACGACAAGAATCGAGTTGTAAGCGTACTTAGACTAGTAACTAGACAGTCGTAGAAGTCGTGAAAGTCTGAGACTAGCAATAGGCGCAAGCAGTTAGCTAGCGACCGCGAGCGCTCGATCTGAACACCTTACTGGTGTCGTCTTTCACAGTCACACATGATACTTAATATCCGCTCACCACACACAATATGTTGAGATGTTTTTGAGAAGTAATAATATAATAATTATAAATATGCAACCCACTTTACGTTTATAGTTGGTATTTTGGTGTATTACTCTGATATATTTTGTGATAAGCGATATTTGATCGTGTCTGTTGAAGCGGACATAAATTTTCCATCCCCTAGATGTAACAATGTCTGCAATGCTCAAGACAGCACTATTCTAACGAAGACTTCCGGTTCACCATATTGATTTTTATTGGCACCAGTCTTTGAAAGAAGATAACGGATAAAGTGGTTTACACGCAGTTTAAGGCGATTGTTTTCGCGCGGGCTATCAATAACACGATGGGTTTATTCAAATAAGCAGGCCTGCATTCTTGAGCGGGTGGAGGTACGCGAGATGTAACCACCGGTGGAGGTTGTGACATATTTTGCAGGTTACACAAACACCATTCCCTAGAAACAGTCGTGGCAGCCGCGCCGAGCACGAGGGTTTGTTCAGATGGCGTGAAACACAATACAGTGTTTGTTGACTCTGACTTATTACAATGATACGAACGGCGGAGGATGGCGAGCGGGTTTCGTCTCTCTCAGATCGACTCCACGTGGGTATGTCAGCGGAGTGGAGGGTGATACGGGATGAAAGACTTGCTCGAACAACTCGCTGGGTGGACGGATGGTCGGAGCTAGCTGGGTGGACGGATAGTCGGAGCTAGCTGGGTGGACGGATAGTCGGAGCTAGCTGGGTGGACGGATGGTAGGAGCTAGCTGGGTGGACGGATGGTAGGAGCTAGCTGGGTGGACGGATAGTCGGAGCTAGCTGGGTGGACGGATGGTCGGAGCTAGTTGGGTGGACGGATGGTAGGAGCTAGTTGGGTGGGCGGATGGTAGAAGCTAGTTGGACGGATGGTAGGAGTTAGCTGGGTGAACGGATGGTAGGAGCTAGTTGGGTGGACGGATGGTAGAAGCTAGTTGGACGGATGGTAGGAGTTAGCTGGGTGGACGGATGGTAGGAGCTAGCTGGGTGGACGGATGGTCGGAGCTAGCTGGGTGGACGGATGGTAGGAGCTAGCTGGGTGGACGGATGGTAGGAGCTAGCTGGGTGGACGGATGGTCGGAGCTAGCTGGGTGGACGGATGGTCGGAGCTAGCTGGGTGGACGGATGGTAGGAGCTAGCTGGGTGGACGGATGGTAGAAGCTAGCTGGGTGGACGGATGGTAGGAGCTAGCTGGGTGAACATATGGTCGGATCTAGTTGGGTGGACGGATGGTAGGAGCTAGTTGGGTGGACGGATGGTCGGAGCTAGCTGGGTGGACAGATGGTCGGAGCTAGCTGGGTGAACATATGGTTGGAGCTAGTTGGGTGGACGGATGGTAGGAGCTAGTTGGGTGGACGGATGGTAGAAGCTAGCTGGGTGGACGGATGGTCGGACCTAGCTGGATGAACATATGGTCGGAGCTAGTTGGGTGGACGGATGGTAGGACCTAGTTGGGTGGACGGATGGTAGGACCTAGTTGGGTGGACGGATGGTAGGAGCTAGCTGGGTGAACGGATGGTCGGAGCTAGCTGGGTGAACGGATGGTAGGAGCTAGCTGGGTGGACGGATGGTAGGAGTTAGCTGGGTGAACGGATGGTCGGAGCTAGCTGGGTGAACGGATGGTAGGAGCTAGCTGGGTGGACGGATGGTAGGAGCTAGCTGGATGGACGGATGGTCGCAGCTAGCTGGGTGGACGGATGGTAGGAGCTAGCTGGATGGACGGATGTCCGGAGCTAGCTGGGTGGACGGATGGTCGGAGCTAGCTGGATGGACGGATGGTAGGAGCTAGCTGGGTGGACGGATGGTAGGAGCTAGCTGGATGGACGGATGGTCGCAGCTAGCTGGGTGGACGGATGGTAGGAGCTAGCTGGATGGACGGATGGTAGGAGCTAGCTGGATGGACGGATGGTAGGAGCTAGCTGGGTGGACGGATGGTAGGAGCTAGCTGGATGGACGGATGGTCGCAGATAGCTGGATGGACGGATGGTAGGAGCTAGCTGGGTGGACGGATGGTAGGAGCTAGCTGGATGGACGGATGGTCGCAGCTAGCTGGATGGGCGGATGGTCGCAGCTAGTTGGGTGGACGGATGGTAGGAGCTAGCTGGGTGGACGGATGGTAGGAGCTAGCTGGGTGGACGGATGGTAGGAGCTAGCTGGGTGGACGGATGGTCGGAGCTAGCTGGATGCCGCTTGGAAACAATACGTCTAATAACAATTTGAATACGATATATGTTTTTTTCTTGGCGACTGTTTGTGTATCTCCGTCATATGTATGAGGCTACATAACTTCTAACTTCTGACAAAGTGGTTATATTGTACGACTATATATTTAGAGTCAATAAAACGATGTTTTGCTAACAGAGTGGCACTGTTACATGGCACGTCCAAACATACTTAAATCAAAATGTCTTTATAAACATGGAACATCAAAATCACTAATTTAGTGTTCTTGGGAATATATTTTTGCCTAGCTGCTCTAGATAATGAATACAATGAATACCTGGAATACAATTCCTTCCAGTACTTACCAGACCTAGATCGAGGACCATGTCTGACCTACAGTAATCTTGGTGCAGTAAAACAGAATGCTGGAGCAGAAAGAATATTACCTGACAAAAAGGCAAGTTGGCTTTTGAACGGTTCAAATCATGGGCATATACATTGTAGTTTTGCGTGAATGTTTCAATATATTTGTGACATTCCGTGTTTATTTGGTAAGTCTGAATGACAAAATCTTTAACATAGCGCAGCTTGTGTCTCTGCACAAGATAGTGTCCAAGAGGTGTGTTGGCCAGGTATTGGTGATATGCCCCCATGGATTATTGTCAGGTGTTTATCCACAGGGCCGCCACTCTCCAGGATAATACATTCTTCCTGTTTTGTCTTTTTGAAACGTATTTGGTTTTACACGTACACTTAGTTTAGCTGACATCATAAGTAGCAAAACAGTCCTAAATTAAGATAGTGATATACGAACTGCAATATTACATGATATTAACAGTAGCAGTAGTTTTAATTATACATAATTTATATTTTCATATTTTATATGTTCTGATTCATGGGAGTGGGAGTGCATATATTAGAATTCACACAAATGAACAAAACAGTCGTCCAAGAGACAAACTAGATACACTAACCGATATAATGACAATTTATCAAAGATAAACACGAAACCTATCATCAGTTGACAAACCCCACTGTTTTTAAAGTTAAAAACGTTGTTAGTATATCTCAACCTGAAATAACAAACACATATGTTTATAAATATTTTCTTTTCTTTTTTTCATCATCCAAACTTGCCGTTTAAACTTTGCCTTCTGAACATGTGTATGTTGGTGTACAATGAAGACAAATATTGGAGTTAACACGTGTCTAATGCCGAGCCCACTCAACGATGCATGACAATATATTCCCAGAGCCTAGCATTACATTTATTTTGTAATTTTTACTTAACGGTGAGTTGCAAACATATATAAACTAAGCTGAAAACACGATCAGCTCATGAACCCACCTGCACGGAGGGTCAGTGGGAAAATACTCCCATGGGAACTCAGACAAAATTGTTTTTCTCTTCGTTTTTTTTTCTTAGAAAAAAATAAATGTTAGACAGCTTCATCGTCGACCTAAATTTTGTTTCAAAGCTCATTGAGTGATCGATATTTTAACTTATATGTACGTAATTAGGACCGGGACTCGTAAGTTGATCAACATTTCTCCAATTAGTCATAGCAGAATTTAAGATTTTATCACTAGAAAATATTCAAAGTGGAATTCGAATTTCTTCTGAATATTCAAAGGAAGCACGATAAGACTTGTGTCGACCGACGTGAGGACAATGTAACCACCTGATTGATGATCGAGAATAAACCCATGTCGAGTTGTTCGTGTTCTCTCATACAACACTTCGGTAACACAATATGATTATCGGTTTTGTCCTGCTATCATGAAAAGACAGACAAAATGTACAATCTGCATGGTGATTGTCGGTGGTGTTATTGTTTGTATGTTTGTTTACTATGACATCTTTGACGTTTTAATTACATAATTAGATACATTGTGCGCGATGTGGTACACAAATTTCATATATTTTTTTATAATGGCCGTTTTTAGTAAACCTAACAATATATTATATAAGAACAATAACCAGAAATGATGTGATCCATAGGCTCTAACTGCTTGAGCAGAAGGAACGTTGTTGTACACTAAAAAAGTGATTCTTGAAAGGTTGAAGTTCAGTTGTCTACAATCTGGCTTTAATGGTTCCGTCATCAGTACTAAACTATTTCATTACTGTTCTCGACAGAATTAATGAATGAATGAATGAATGAATGAATGTTTAACAACACCCCAGCACGAAAAATGCATCGGCTATTGGGTGTCAAACTATGGTAATGCAAACAAATAAAGTGATGATCAACATCAATATAAAAATTCAAGATCGAAATAAAAACAGTGTAAAGAACTGTGCAAAAATACAAATATCACAGATAGATACTGACTTTTACTCAAAATTTCAATTGTGCTGTATTGGCCATTCTCTACGAGAATGTTACACCCTGCACCACGATGAGGTTACAGCATGCGCAGGGGTGTTCTCGACAGAGGACCGTACCTAGAGGTGGGAGGAGGTGTCTGTGACATAAAGAAATATGAAAAAGATTCCCTGTTAGTTCAAAGAGCCAGAAAAAGGTCCACCATTACTGTGAACTTCGCACTGCACCCTACTTACTTTAGACTAGCACTGCACCCTACTTACTTTAGACTAGCACTGCACCCTACTTACGTTAGACTAGCACTGCACCCTACTTACTTTAGACTAGCACTGCACCCTACTTGCTTTAGACTAGCACTGCACCCTACTTACTTTAGACTAGCACTGCACCCTACTTGCTTTAGACTAGCACTGCATCCTACTTACTTTAGACTAGCACTGCACCCTAATTACTTTAGACTAGCACTGCACCCTACTTACGTTAGACTAGCACTGCACCCTACTTGCTTTAGACTAGCACTGCACCCTACTTGCTTTAGACTAGCACTGCACCCTACTTACGTTAGACTAGCACCGCACCCTACTTACGTTAGACTAGCACTGCACCCTACTTACTTTAGACTAGCACTGCACCCTACTTACGTTAGACTAGCACTGCACCCTACTTACTTTAGACTAGCACTGCACCCTACTTACGTTAGACTAGCACTGCACCCTAATTACGTTAGACTAGCACTGCACCCTACTTGACTTGCACCCTAGACTAGCACTGCACCCTAATTACTTTAGACTAGCACTGCACCCTACTTACGTTAGACTAGCACTGCACCCTAATTACTTTAGACTAGCACTGCACCCTACTTACGTTAGACTAGCACTGCACCCTACTTGCTTTAGACTAGCACTGCACCCTACTTGCTTTAGACTAGCACTGCACCCTACTTACTTTAGACTAGCACTGCACCCTAATTACTTTAGACTATCACTGCACCCTACTTACGTTAGACTAGCACTGCACCCTACTTGCTTTAGACTAGCACTGCACCATACTTGCTTTAGACTAGCACTGCACCCTACTTACGTTAGACTAGCACTGCACCCTACTTACTTTAGACTAGCACTGCACCCTACTTACTTTAGACTAGCACTGCACCCTACTTACGTTAGACTAGCACTGCACCCTACTTGCTTTAGACTAGCACTGCACCCTACTTACTTTAGACTAGCACTGCACCCTAATTACTTTAGACTAGCACTGCCATACTAAATAGGCTTGTTTTATCCATTGTTTTTTCTACTAATTGTTGTATCGAACACTTCATAGTATGAACTGGGAAAATGTTACAGCTAAATCTCCACAGGTTCGATCTCACTATAGTCGAAAATATTGCCTAAAATATATAAATTCAATTTTTTTCTGAAACGCATCTTACTGAACCAGATTATAACGTAGCGTAGCGTAAACTCTATTAACGTGCCTCTATCCAATTAAGGTTCAGGCACGTCTCTCCCACACCCAGTCTCTAGCATGGCCAGTGGTCGAGTGTGGGACAGATACAGATTATAACGAATTTTTTAATTTGTTATCAATAGTTTATTATATACCGAATTGTGGTTACATAACCACAAATAAAATTAATTAATTAATTAATTAATTAATTTTAAAACCGTACATTCGTTCATTTTTAGTATACGCTACCGGTAGCTGTTTACAATGATTAAAACAAAACATACAATTCTATCATAACTATCTATCCAGCAGGCATAAAATATATTTATTTGATACCTCACCCCTAACTTACGTCAAAGTTTCGAAAACAGCCTTAAGGTTGTTTCATTTTTGTTTTATTTTTATTTGTTTGTTTGTTTTATTTGTTTTTGTTTAGGGGTTTATTTTATTTTATTTTTTTTATCTTGATTATTACATGTCAGATTGTCTTTTCTTACGTGTTATTCTTCTCGTGACAGTGGTAACAACACTTCACACGATGAACATTATCCTTGTTCGTTTGTTGTAAATCTGGGAAGTCGACAAAACGCACCATTAGAACCAGGAATGAGATCGACAAGTAACGCTTATAACAAGTTATGTATCACTGCGCGCCCCACGCGGGACGCTGCCTGGGAGTAATTAGCGACATTCTTCATCCGCATAGTGATCCCTCTGTTGGAATAGTTCTCAAAACATTTGGCTTTGATAAGCATCTTTTCGGCGAAAATATTTATTTTTATATCTTCATAGTTATGTTTTTTCTCACAATGAAGTGGTCATGTTTATTTAGTTTTTTCACAACACGGTGACAGAAAACGGAAACGATACGACGTGATTAGAAGCAGATCTGATACTAAAAATGTCTTAGCGTTAACAACGTGCTAACTAATGGCCGTTTGATTTCCATGTGCATATTCAAACTCACGTCTGTACTTCGATACTGACCATAAAACTCCGTCTCTATGGTAAATATGATAGTATAAACGATACTTATACAAGAATCACATCAACATCACATAACCAGCATTTCACAGCAAGGGTGAGTGCGGGTAGGTCCAGGTGTGATACGTAACCCAATATGTTGCTCACGATATCGAATGCAAGTTATTGGATGTGTAAAATATTGTGGACCATTACAGCTTTTCTAACAATTAAATTGCATGCTACTTACAACGTCTTGTCTAAATTGTCAATGTAAGAAAATATCACGCGTTTCTGGTTGTCCTAAGGTGAGTTCAGGAGGCCGAGCGCTCGCGAACGGTTTGACTGGCACAATCGTCTTGTATGACTTCGCATTCATCAAACGTTCAGCGCAAAAATCAGTCTAGCTAGCTCCGAAATCGCACGCCCTTCTGAACACGCTTCGACTATTTGTAGTTGCTCGAATTTTATACAAAACCAAATAGGTGGTAACCTCTCAAACTAGGGTATGAGCCTTTAAGACAAACATTTCTATATTATTTAAACAATAAAGTAATAATGCAAATCAAATAATACTGGCGAGTGTGCAGAGAAAGGGTCTAGACTGTGGCGAGTGAAATTGATAGGGGGGTGGAGGGGGGGGTGGGGGTGGGGAGGTCGATTAGTTCTTCCCGCGGAAATTATATTGAAAAAAAAAGGAGGTGTCGGCCCGAAAACCCACCCTTGCACACACGCCTGTAATTAATAATAATTATTATGATGACGTTGATGTTGACGATGATAGTGAATAGTTTTAATGACAATTACAACAACGTTATTGTTTGTATTATTGTTTGATATTTTAATAGAATATAAACATCGTTTTATTATTACAACTATCACATCCTTGTTTTGCTACCATGCTACAGTCTCAAACGACGACATTCCCACGATATGCAGTTGCAGCCACAACATACATACACGGTACAAGACCACGGCGCTTAAAAGAAACATGTCCGTACTGTGATTTTTGATACCGTCTTACAAGTAGCAACATGTAGCAGAAACTCTCATTTATTTGTTCTTCTCTCGCCCTTGTTTAAATAACAAGAAAATATCTGCGTATAAATGTTATCTGAGCGGAGACACAACACTGGAGCAAGAGTCACGCCTGTTCGTGTAACGGATCAGACATACTTCACCTCCCCCGGGGACGGAGCCGGCTCCTCTACCTGGGCGGCGCTTGGCTGACACGGAGTCCCGTTGGAATATTAGCACGATGCTTAAATTAATTTATAGTAGCTAATTAGCGGACGCGGGGAGGTCGCCGCTGTGAGGCAGATAACGTTGTTGCCGGGAAATGTTGGTTTGTTTACACACGTGCGCGCGTGTTGACGTAAACACGCAGAAGGCGCGCTTCCAAACGATGACGTCTGCGGACAGAAAGGAATTACGCCTTCTGTGGCAGACGATCTCTGCCGAGCACGCGCAAAACGCACATGTCTGCTCAAACATGGAACAGGATATGGATCAATAAATTATTCAAGCAGAATTATGATGATGTGACATCTAAAGATTTTGCTCATAATGTGCTATTAGTTGAGGCAGGATTTGTTTAACTTTAGGGAACACCTGATGTTATTATTTGTTGTCATGTCATAGTTCATTTGAATGATTTTGTTTTGATACTAATAAATATATATTCGTTTTTATTGCAGTTATATTGTAATATTAAAGTCAACTGTGTTTTTACGTATACATGTATTTGGACTGACTGATTTTATATTTCAATTAACATGCTGTCCAGCTTCCGATAAATATTAAGTTAGTATTTTTATTTTTAAAATAATGATTGAAAATGTGATTTATTATTTGAAAAAATTGTTACTATCTTTATTCAGATACTTCAAAAACAAAAACAAACGAAAAAGAAGAAAAGAAAAAGCATTTGAAATTGATCAGAGCATTCTAGAGCATTCTAGAGCATTCTAGTTGCGAACCCCCCCCCCCCCCCCCCCAGCTGTTATAAAGAGTTTGTTTTAGTCATATCTCTTTCCTTCTAATTTGTTCCTGTTGTGAATCCTTTTCACACACACGAACTTTCTCAACATTGGGCTTCTAAACAAACATATAGGATTTTAGAGAGTAGCCTATCGGGTAGCTCACAAGTAGGCCAATTACGGTGGATCGTGCTCCGTGCGTGTTGCGGAGCGGCCATGTTAGTATCCCGCAGTAAACAATAACAGCAGTCGGTTGCTTCCTGTAGTGAGAAAACAGCCAAAGGTCAGAAATCAAATGTAAAATATTAGTGTAATTTGCCCATGTGTCTAGTTATAAATTTGAAAGTTGTTTTGTAAGCATATCACTCTGTGGTATTCCACATGAAATATTTAACAGCATAACATTTTTGTTCCTTCAGTCGTTAACACAGTTGCAGAAGGTATTATGATGTTCAAATTGTGCAAATTTAAAAGGTTACATATGGTCACGATAAATATGTTCCAAGAAACGAAATATATCTTTAATCTAAAAGTTGTATATTGAAAAATCACAAAATCCTTTTTCATGAAATACACACACTTGGTTCCAAACTAATTCACCCAGTATGCAACTGAAATGAAATATTTGGTTATTTTAATTGACATAAGCGTACGAGACAGGGGACGGGGTGGGGGTGGGGGGGGGGGGGGTGGGGGGGGGGGGGGGGGGGTGGGGGGGGGGGTTCAACACTATATAAACATAGCATGGTTATCATTATTATTATAAAGGAAGGTTTAACGACACCCCGGCATGACAACTACGTCGGCGTTTGGTGTCAGAGGTAAAACAATCAAACATTAAATGATTTACATCAGCAAAACATACAGTAAACAAGAACAAGAAACCTGAATCAACTAACAACACACTAACGCCATTGCAACTAAGGTTTTTGTTTTTAATATTGCCTTGTGACATTATGAATGGTCTGTTTTCATTGGAAATAATTATTATTAGAAATCAAAAACTTCTGAATGAATGAGCCTCGAGATTTGTATATTATAAAGAAACCTTTGAAAATTTACAAGGCACCAATAGAGCTCTCTCTCTCTCTCTCTCTCTCTCTCTCTCTCTCTCTCTCTCTCTCTCTCTCTCTCTCTCTCTCTCTCTCTCTCTCTCTCTCTCTCTCTCTCAATCCCCCCTCTCTCTCTCTCTCTCTCTCTCTCTCTCTCTCTCTCTCTCTCTCTCTCTCTCTCTCTCAGAATTAGACGTGGAATTTTTTTTAAATTGTAATAAAAATAGAAAAGACGTCTGCTGTTGGGAATATATTGGAATGTAATTCTACATAATCTTTAATGATTATGAAAATGCGACTAAACCTTGAACAAATATTCCTAGCTGCCTAGATAATTTAACTACAATTATCATAATGTATCGCCTATTTTTACTAAATTGGTTAAATCGTTTAACAAGCGACAGTATTTAGACAGCTAACTCGTGAACAAGAACACAGGGTGTGGTGTATGTTGACATTCGCTTAATTTATTTCATATTGATTATTCCATTGTTATTTTTCGAACGAGGTTTAGTCATTTGTGTGAGCAAACGATACTAAAAGGTATAAAAATATGATGCCAGGTTAAAATAAATGATTATTTCGATACCACTTTCACCATCCTGAAAAGAACAAATGTAAAGGTTAAATTAAGTGTCCATAGCCTACGTCCATAAACGTTATGGATATAGACACAAGCATATAGGGCTGGTTAATCGAACATTGGTTAATTGGTAATTATTTATTTCCTTCAGCTTCAGGTGTTTTTGTAGCCGAATCTATTTTTGACAAACATAGATAACCGAGGTTATTCATTTTGTCAGAGGTCGCCTACGAGTGATCATCTTAGTTTGCCGACTATACCCGAGATAGACTTATAGACATTTCATTTTAAAGTTATTTTCTTGCCTGTATGCAGTTAGGGTTTGACGACAAACCTTATGCACCTTGACTGTCTGTTCAGGACGGGGGTTAAAGGTTAAGTTTAATCTGGGGTTTTATTTTATTTTGTTTTAACCTTTGTAACAAACAGCACCACATTTAACTGAGTAATGACATAACTATAGGCGTGTTTTGTGGCCATCACCTCCTATAATTTGCATTGTGCAACTAAAATTATTTCAGCTTAAAAATTATCGTTAATATTCGTTACTGTAAATTTCACAACTCTAACGCACTTTAAGGCTCACAAAACAGGCCCGTAGGAACTATATCTGGATTGGAGGGGTGGGGCACACTCACTAGTATATGGGGGGGGGGGGGGGACAGTTTCTAGTTCCTACAGGTCTACACAATGATAAAGTTCACCCTTCGATATGGGTTACCTCTGGCCGTCGTTCTAGATTTAACCACTTGTCCATATAGCTAGGCTACTCTACCCTATTTACATGTCCTTATCAACTCGAGGTTCATGCACGCCCGCCCTGGGCGCGAGTCCAGACGTGCCGGAAAGGTTGCCCGAGGCCGATGACAGAGCTCGACCAATAATGGATTTGTATGTGCACTTGATGGGTATAATGACCACCGTATATACTATCAACACACTTATTGCCTGTAACAACACACACATTGTTGGCACGGTGTCTTCAATCAGCTGATAGTGTCAATATTTGCCGCTCGGAATGTATAATAACAGTTTTTCAAACAACACACGGGAACAAACTGATAGCAATCAAGAAAAGCTGTCCTCAATGCCCTGGGCTCGAGTCAATGAAACGGATGGGAAAATCGATACTTTTCCTGGGTGCTGTTAAAATACGATGTTTACATTTTGTTTATTTTCAGCAACAGCAATAGGACGAGGCTAAGAAGTGAACTTCCATAACTATCACCTTTTTCATATTGTCGCAATTTGCAAGTTTAAAATGTCGTATAATTAAAAAAGATATGTTCCCAAATGCGGTCTTATTTATGCAATCGACCCATAATATTTTCTTGCGTGTTCGTTCTTCCTCTCATAGCAGAAAGAATGAAATGAAAAACGACACAAACAAATGTTTACCTAGCTAAAAAAAAAAATGGAATTTTTTTTTGAAGAGGTGGTCCGACGGTTAATAAGCAGCGAGCTACGCGTATTAATTATTGTAGCCTGGTAAACACGTGCTTCATCAAGCGGGGATTATAACCACTTGTCCCTCTTTGAGTGGTGCGACTCTCCCAGGCTGGTCAACGTCTGACGAGGAAAGAAGACATTTGATTTTTGAACCAGCATCATTGATATGAAGAACGCAACGCCTTAGAAATACCACATGGAAAGAAAATTGAAGATCAGACAGACAGACAGACAGACAGAGCTCGTTTAGTATTCTATGAGAGATAGAGAGAGGATGGAGGAAGAGAGATAGAGGGGGGGGGGGGTGGTGGAGAGAGAAAAGGGGTGACTGCTGCCGCCACACAAGCTACCCTATCAAAAATGCAACAAAAGACATTTTTATATTCCCAATTCATAAACAAAACAGGACAACACATACCAAGGCCTTCGCTGTACCAGTGGTGGAGCAGTGACTGGGTCATTGGGAAAACTAAGGGTCGCTCAGGGAGAACGATCTATCAATGAACAGAAGGAAATGTTTTATTTAACGACGCACTCAACACATTTTATTTACGGTTATATGACGTCGGACATATGGATAAGGGCCACACAGATATTGAGAGAGGAAACCCGCTGTCGCCACTTCATGGGCTACTCTTTTTGATTAGCAGCAAGGGATATTTTATATACACCATCCCACAGACAGGATAGTACATACCACGACCTTTGTTACACCAGTTGTGGAGCACTGGTTGGAACGAGAGAAAGAGAGAAGAAAGAAAGAAAACAATATAAATAAAAACAAACACACACAGAAAAAACACACACCAAAACAATCCCCCAAATCACCAGTATGAACTAAATACAAGGTTAATATATGTATTATATTAATTATTATAATGTAAAACAAACCGAACCTAACAAGCCCACAGGAACCATTATCTGGAGTCGGCGGCACAATCTCTTGTGAAAAAAAGTAAAGTTTGTTTTATTTAACGACGCCACTAGAGCACATTGATTTTTTATCTTATCATCGGCTATTGGACGTCAAACATATGGTCATTCTGACACTGTTTTTTAGAGGAAACCCGCTGTCGCCACATAGGCTACTCTTTTACCACAGGTAGCAATGGATCTTTTATTTGCGCTTCCCACAGGCAGGATAGCACAAACCATGGCCTTTGTTGAACCAGTTATGGATCACTGGTCGGTGCAAGTGGTTTACACCTACCCATTGAGCCTTGCGGAGCACTCACTTAGGGTTTGGAGTCGGTATCTGGATTAAAAATCCCATGCCCCAACTGGGATCCGAACCCAGTACCTACCAGCCTGTAGACCGATGGACTATCCACGACGTCACCGAGGCCGGTAATCTATTGTGAAGGGGGCACAGTCTGTAGTGGGGGGGGGGGGGGGCACATTTGTATCTTTATTAATATGGAGTAGGACCCCCCCCCCCCCCAAAGAAAAACCCGTACATTTTTGTTCTCAAGTGGGGACACACTCCCCTCCCCTCCCGCCCCCACCCATTCGCATCCTACAGAGATTTAAGTGAACACATTATGGACGTCCTATTCAAGAAGTGGGCGGGTCCGAAATGTGAACGACTGACCCTGTATGAGACATCGGCCACAATGCAAGACTAAAAACAAATATACGATTTGAATTAAAATATTAATTTTGTAATCGTATGAATACTAACGTCTCATGGTATAAAAACTTAAAGTTTGTATTGCTTAACGACACCACTAGAGCACATTGATTTATTAATCATCGGCTATTGGATGTCAAACATTTGATAGTTTGTTTACATATAGTCTTGGAGAGGAAACCCGCTACACTCTCCAATAGTAGCAATCGATCTTTTACTTGCACCATTACACAGACAGGATAGCATATACCACGGCCTTTGTTATACCAGTACTGGCTGGAACGAAAAATAGCCCAATGGGCCCAATGACGGGGATCGATCCTAATGGTGTAATAAAATAGTTTGTTTAAAATATAAACATGCAGGTTTTGGACGAACAGACGCACGCACGCACGGAAGACGTACATAGAGATATAAAAATATAAACAAATGGACCATTTATTAACGTTTCACCGTATATAAAACTATACGTACGCGTACACAATCACAACAGTAGCCACTTTAACGAATATCATGAAACCGGTTAAAATAATACAATAAAACATATCCTAAATCATATTTAAAAATAAAATTAAAAAAAAGAAAACAAAAATGCCATATAAAACGTATCTTTGTCATTATAAAATTGTAAATTATAAAGGTTTGTCCGATAAAAGTACATTAATTATTTTCTCTAAAACGATAACACATGTTTTTATTAATCGTTTTTTAAATAATTAAGTTGCGAGAGATTTCAGAAATAGGCGTCGCGTCTCATATAACGTTCGCCTCTGAGAGCGCCCAGGTGCGAGGGGCGATGTTTCTGCACCGAGCGACTCCGATTGGTCAACATCCTCGAAACGGAAAGAAAGCAAATTGTACAGTATATTGTAATTACGATGTTTACTCGCGCCATCGCTAGAATAAAATCATAAAATATATTGCGACAAATGTGTCCACAATTAACTGTGCACTGCAGTTGTTAGGGTACACCGTGGATTCGCAGCACGCCCAATACAAACAGTTTAGCAGACAATTCAATGACTATTATGTCTAAAGGTTTATTAAATATAAATAAAGTGGTGTATGTTTAAAAAAATGACTATTAAAGAAAAGAAAAAAATATCACCGTATGCTGTCGAATACATGTTATCTTAAACTGAAAGCACCCCCCCCCCCCCCCCACCCCCCCCACCCCACCCCACCCACCCCGTACCCAACGTATTTGAAAATAGGGTCAGCTCACGAAACTCGAGTAACTGTCGTTTTCGGTGAATTTAAATATATCAACGTGATTGTATGTCATAAATACAAACATCTAATAAATTAATAATAATAATAATAATAATTCATTCATTGGAAACAAACACAAAAATAAAAATTATGTTATAATTATTTATTTATTTATTTATTTTATATATTTTTATTTACTTATTTACTTCAATATAGTTGTAAGTTAATATAACTGTTATTTTGTTTTACGACTAGCCATAGGCTTGTATAGACTACTTATACTTAAATTACGTTCCTTTAACAATAACTATTTCCAAAAAATACCTCATTAACATCTCACATTTACTTTAAAATTGGTTTACAGAATCCACTGTTGTATTCTGAATTATGAAGTAGCTAAAAACTGTGCTATTATTTTAAATAATTTTTACTTTATCAAAAAGACCCAAAGGATCCACAAATTGTCAATAAAAGCTCTCACGACAGATGGGCGACATTTGGTTTGTGTGTTGGGGAGATGTCTAGCTCCCAGTTCTGTTTGCGGAAAGAATTTTTAAGTAGTGAATATAAAAGACGGACACAAAAGTACTGACTGTGACTGTACGACCGAGCGCTTGATATATTTACATTAGCGGTTGGTTTGTAACCTCTGGTGCCGGCGACACAAAACCCACATGAATCGAATACTTTATTAACCAGCGCTAAATACTGTTTTGTGTTCCAATTAGGTTTTATTGGCTTTTCGTTTTATTAATAATATTATTATTAAAAAGTTAAATATTAATATGATACATTAATTTTGTGTCCATAAGTTACTCGTGATAATAAATGTGTGTATTAATATTGTGTACATTAGTTACTCGTGATAATAAATGTGTGTATTAATATTGTGTACATTAGTTACTCGTGATAATAAATGTGTGTATTAATTTTGTGTCCATAAGTTACTCGTGATAATAAGTGTGTGTATTAATTTTGTGTCCATAAGTTACTCGTGATAATAAGTGTGTGTATTAATTTTGTGTCCATAAGTTACTCGTGATAATAAGTGTGTGTATTAATATTGTGTACATTAGTTACTCGTGATAATAAATGTGTGTATTAATTTTGTGTCCATAAGTTACTCGTGATAATAAGTGTGCGTATTAATTTTGTGTCCATAAGTTACTCGTGATAATAAGTGTGTGTATTAATATTGTGTACATTAGTTACACGTGATAATAAGTGTGTGTATTAATATTGTGTACATTAGTTACACGTGATAATAAATGTGTGTATTAATATTGTGTACATTAGTTACTCGTGATAATAAATGTGTGTATTAATATTGTGTACATTAGTTACTTGTTATAGCAATGAGTATCATGTTGAATTATTTGTATATATATCTTTAAAACGTACCCCCGAAAAGAAAAAGTTAAATACCAAAATAAAAAACGTATCATAATTTTAAAATAAATGCAAAAGATAAAACACCAAAATAAAAGACGTATCATAATTTTAATTTATAGTGAATAAATAAATGAATCAAATATATTCGGATACTCAAACCACAATGTGTTAAATATATTTAAGTAAAGAAATAACAATTTTATTATTTCAAAACTAAAAAACATTGCTAACTTTTAAAATGTGACTAAAACGTTGTGTTAGATATTAGATTCTTACTTTATTTTATTTTTTGTCTCGTGAATTATTAAAGATACTTTCCTGAGTTAGCTGCTATTTTAACTAGACATTACTTCACATAATTCCGTACGAATGAAAACCTCTATATATCTATTCGGAGGTAAGTGAAATGTTTGGCTACTAGAGACATAAGGATGATAAGAAACACGTTGAATATACAGACCCTGACATGCTAAATAAGATAATCTATTTTATGTGTAGTTTGTGTTGTTAAAACGGCTCACTTAGTCAAAAACATTTACAAATGCAGCAAATTAAATCTGTAACAATGTTAATCGTATTTATTTATTTATTTATTTATCTTATCGTGTTGTATGCCTATCAATTCCAATTAGAATGATTTATTTAAGTATAACTATTTTGCTATTATTATATACAAATTTAAATTTAGCATTTGTGTCTGGGTGGGGGGTTTTCGCGTTTTGTTTTGTTTTTGGACGGTTTTGTTTTGGGGTTTTTGTGGGGGTTTTTGTGAAAGAAAAACGTTATATTTTGATATGTTTATTTTGCATCATTTTTATAATAATAATAATAATAATAATAATAATAATAATACATTTTAATATTTGACTTTCTAACAGTGTGCGAGAGAGGAGTGTGCAGTAAGGTTATGTGTGACTAGGACGGCGATACTGAAAGTGTCTAATCGCCTTTTATTTTACAGAATCAGAAAGATTGTTGTTGTTATCAGAAGATTCACTTCAGTATCAATCATACGATCACTCGAAGCTTTAACAGAACAGAACACATCTTTATTTACACTCAGATCACATAACAAGTGATACATGAGCACATAGTTACAGTATGTGCAATATAATAATACAGAGGTTTTACATATAATAATACAAGATTAACGTGGGGGCATAAATGTTCTCATAATGTTATCTACAAATGTACAAGTATTATTTAATAGAGTAATATTCGTGCTACAGAATAGATTATGATATTTAATAGAATTTGGTCTTATATAGTAATATTTTGATATGTACTTGCATCTTTCATTTCGGAAAAAATAGCATTCAGATAGAAAGTTATATTCATCACCAACAACATCATCGTGACATAAACAACATTTCCATTCACACCTGGGGATATTTCCCCATCTACCAACTTCTACTGGATCCTGTGATTAGCAGTGCGATAATTAGTGAAAGTAGACCTATGTTCTGTATTTAAAAGTAATAAATATGGTTCCAAATTTATGATTTCTTTAACGATCCTATAGTCAGTACCTTAGTTAGAATGGTAAATGTTGTCTCTCCATAACTGCAAGTACTGGTCTTTACTGGTCACCAATAGTTAATCATCCTACTTTTCTCATAAACAACAAGTGGGAACCTTCCAAGCTCACCATAAATCATATATAGTGGTGTGCTACGTTTTACACCAAGAATATTTAGCAAAAATTGAATATGTACACTTTCAATAATAGAACAATTTTTCAAAACCCCATATCTCACAGCCATAAAGTAAAATAGGTAAAATAGTCTGGTCGAAAAGTTTAAGCTGACAGTCAGTTGGTAAGTTGAGGTTACTTATTCAAGATTTAAGTAAAAACATAGCTTTAGTGGCTTGTTTTTTAATACATTTCTTTGTTAGTATGTACAGTTCTTTGAAAAACACAACCCTAGGTAACAAAAAATACATTACAACCACGGAATTTAATAACGTCTTTCAAACATTTCTAGGCGCTGTGTATGGAAAATACTTTTATAATGCATTATCAAGCTTTCTGAATTTATTATTTTATTTTTTAATATATTTATAAAAGAAAAAATTCAGCTTAGTTTGTTTAGCTATACAGTTTAGAAAACAAAATAAATAAATTTATAATAAATAAATAAATAAATAAATAAATAAATAAATATATTTGATTAATGCAACTGTACTGTAAAAATATTGATAATAGTTATATCTTCATGAAATTGATCTTGAACATATTTACAAGATAACTGATCAAAATACTTAATCATAATTAATTCATTTGTCATGTTTGCTCGGATATTTAGCGACTGGCAAGTGAAAAAAGCAAAGTTCTGCTTGTCCCGAACCCCCAGGATATATCCGAACTCTGTAACACTTGGTCCTTTTATGTCTGATAGTGTCCACTTAAACTTTATTTCATATTGTCTTCATTGTTTTAACTGGCAATATTGAACATTCCTCGTTTTATATATTTATGTAAGTTAATTTTGTTTATTCTTATAGCGACAGTAGTTAAATGCTTCAATATTAACGATTATTATTCATGTTTGTAATCACAAAAATATTAACAAGTTTAAACAGAGAAACGTATTTAATTTGATTTCTAATTCTGACAACACAGAAACGCATACGGTTTTGTAACTTATGTATAGTTAATAGATCTACTTTTATCTAATAATTTCTATATGTACCGTATATATTTGTATTAGCTTTTTATCTTTAAAGGGGCATTCCTGAGTTAGCTGCATTGCAAGATGTTTCTGACTAATAAAATACTTCTACGATTAAACTTACATATTAAATACATTGTCTTGTTTAGAATATCAGTGTCTGTATATTCAATGTGTTTCTGGTCGTCTTAATATTTGTAAAATTAAGAAATAAAATGAATTTAACCTAGTACAAATATTAGAACGATCAGAAACACGTCTAATATACAGTCACTAATATTTTATGCAGAAAAAAATGTTTTTGATATGTGATTTACAATCGTTAAAAGGTCGATAACATCTTAAAAATCGCAGCAAACTCAGGAATGTCCCTTTAAGAGTTATATGTATCTTCATTAATAATTTATTTGTATTCAAGATTTTTTATATTATTTATTTTCTATAATTGCAATTTGGTTAACCAATGTGAAACTACCGTTTTCACTGACTAATTTAAATTAATATGACTGTGCCAAGAAACCAGAGAACGTTGTATCTCAATGAAAAAAAGTAGACATTTGAATTACTGGTCATTTATATAGACCATACGTTTGTTACTGCTTCTAATGATGTTTTGCCCAGTCAGAGAATGGGTCCACTGAAGTGATTCAATCCTACGACACAAGCACGTCAGACGAGCGCTCTACCCACT
Source organism: Gigantopelta aegis (assembly GCF_016097555.1). Classification (NCBI taxonomy): domain Eukaryota; kingdom Metazoa; phylum Mollusca; class Gastropoda; order Neomphalida; family Peltospiridae; genus Gigantopelta; species Gigantopelta aegis. Next base: position 6,657,490 of record NC_054704.1, on the reverse strand, counting down.
AAGCTAGATCCCGCTCCTTTAGTCGAGAATTAAAGTTGAAGGTTTTTGGTTTAACGACACCACAAGAGCACGTTGATTTATTAATAATCAGCTATGTCAAACATCTGGTAATTTTGACATGTCTTAGAGAGAAACCTGCTACATTTTCCCATTAGTAGCAAGGGATCTTTTATTTGCACCATCCCACGGACAGGATAGCACATACCACGGTCTTTGATTAGTCGAAGGATACGCGCGCATTACTTTCACGAGTGGTGATGTGCTACACTATCAAGATTGTTAAAAATGTTCTCCTATCCTCGCGTCGTATGTATCAAATAATAGAGAGTGCACATTGTGTGGCACCTGGTGAATCCAACACAGCTGTACAAGACATTTTGCAACGCGAACTTTGTGCACAGAACTTCTCAAAACAGCACAGTGTCGTCCGAAACAAACCCATATTGCTTAGTCAATTGTAAAAACATTGTTAAAGTGTCCCGGGAAACCATCAACAGATTGCAGCAAGAAAAAAAAATCTAACGAGAAGGGTAATGATTTGGAAAATTGGCATGTTGGAAAATACTTGAGCCTATTTTCACTGGAGGTAGAGGAAACATGTAAAATCTATAAAGGTCCGGGACTCTGTGGGAGTCGTCAAAGAGTTGTAGAAGGGAGTGCGCCCTCTACAAACAATAATCATAACTGGCACTTGTGTTTGTTACACTGGCCGCTGGGCGCTGGCGGAGGACACACTTCCCGGGGAGCGGTCATTGAGGCACAAATCCGCCCGCGGCAACAACTCTTTTTCCAGGCTGATTAAAAGTTTACAGTCTTCTTACTGCCTGAATCTGAATGTTTAGCACGATCAAAGCGCCCCACAGCGGGGATAGTTTGATATGTTCTGCACAATCGAATAACTCTGATGGCTTTTCGTTTCGGAAGTGATCGCGTTGAAATGTAACGCTTGTGTCCATTGGTTGAATGGGAAATGCACATGCTCAGCACTTTTTTTAACGTCTGATAAATTAATTTTTGGCAGAGTATCAAATGTTGAAATCTCCCACAAAACACTACAATCATTGTTACAGATTTCTCTTTGTTTTCTTTCTTCGTCTTTTTTTCAGTGCGTGCGAGTCTCTTTGAGTCTCTTTATTTTTCTCTCTGTCAATATCAGTAAGAAAACATTACATATTTCGAAGAAACAACATTGTAGGGGGTGGGGGCAGGCTGGATTTTGCTCGAATTAAAAGAAAATGACCGAATCTGCTTAACATTTATTCATACTAACATTACTATCAAACAGCTATATGAGGTTGCCAACGAATCACTGCGCATTTTATATGATTACAACTACTTTTGAGGGTAGAATGGTGTAAATACATCGTAAAAAGGTCTCAGGTTAGCCGGAATATCTGTATCATTTTTACCCGAATTTGATGTTTTGCTCCAACACTGGGGGAGGGGGCAGTTGCCACCCCCTGTCTCGTACGCTTATGCCCTCCCGCAACAAAAGCAACATGCTAATTTCTATATCGACGATGTAATACAGTTCTAGTGACAGAAATGCTCGCAAATGTTAATTTAGTTTTTTTTTAATTTATTTAAAATGACTCAGCTTAAATCCCATTAATTTGTGTCTTTTAACAGAACCAATATCTTGTGAACATCTTAGGCCCATTTTAATACTCTGTTTACTGAATTAATTTTAGCACCAAAAACATATACTCGTATGTATACGAAATGAATCGCGTATCTTTTGTTAGTCGTATATTCTGAGGTGATTGATCACATGCTGGGCTCCTCAGCGATATGTTAATAATTTCAAAATGAAAAATATAGAACGAATATATTTTAATAATGTTGCTAGGGCATGCACGGCGGAAGCAAATAGCCATGGGGGGGGGGGGGGGGGGCTGACTGAGATCGAGGTCGCAAAGCAGTTTCTAGGGGGTTCGAGGGTATGATCCCCCGTAAAATGTTTTACAACTAGATGTTCTGAAATGCAATTTACTGCATTCTACAAGTAAAATTAATCTCTGCCTTAAGATTTACTACCAATAATATTTGTGTTCCATCGTGCCTGTAGGGTAATTCTCTTGAAATGTAGATGACGAATACTTTATGATACAATTAGGTAGCGAATATGTATCATGTCATCTTATTAAATCAAGGTGCTTTTATACCATAAAACTGACGTAACATATTTTTGACACAATCTCTGTGGTTTGATCCAATCAAACAGTCCCTTATAACGAACAAAGGTAAGAGCCAATCAAATTACCAACGATAAGGCAATCGACTAATATCATTTCATTCCGTATGATTGTTTGATGGTGAATGCATGTTCTACTGATCTGGGTGCAGCATTCTGACAAGTAAAGGCATTCTATGTCAAAAACTATAGGTTTGAATCCAGTCCAAGACATTATCTCATATCTACCTAAAGTTTATAAATGAACAATTCAATTCTAATTCAATATTCTACCATTGTCTTATGTGAATTCCTCCACCCAGCAAACAGAATTATATATATTTTAAATTGAATTATTTACTTGATTTACATTTAATTAAGGTTCAAGCATGGGTATACACAAGAGAGAGAGAGAGAGAGAGAGAGAGAGAGAGAGAGAGAGAGAGAGAGAGAGAGAGAGAGAGAGAGAGACAGACAGACAGACAGACAGACAGACAAAGCGGAAGTCAGTGAAGTAGTCTTACGCCTATCCACTAAATCGTTAAACTCGCCCTGGATGGAAACCAGGACCAAGGTGCGAACCCAGTACCTACAGCCTTAATATGATGGTTAACCCCTACACCACCGAGGCCAGGAGTTCGGATCCTCACACGGGCATTTCATTCAACAACAGCCAATGAACCCACACTTGATCTGACTTCAGCCAATCAAATGTGCCCTGATCGCTATCACACTGCGCGTCAACCCCATCACGCATCATTAGCAGACGCCATATTAATTCTGCGCGGGAAGTGTTGAGGGCTCAATTATTCATGTACTACACTTTCACGGACCAACTGTTACCAGCAGAGCGTGAAAATACAGAGAATGTAAAGCTGCCTATATGGGAATGGGGCAAGGAAAACGCATTAAAGAAATGTAGACACCGACATCTTCGGCTTTCGTTTCCGCTCGTAAATTAATGAAGACATTTTCGCCTCAATTTGACATCGTTTACGTTTTTAAAGGAAACTTCATATTGGGTAGCGCAAGAAGGAGATTTGCTTTCTCTGTTCAGCGCAGAATCCAGAGATCTTTATCCCATTAGATGTTTTCTCTATTTGTTTGAAAACGACAAACTTGTTCCATTTGTTATGTTCTCTGTCAAGACATTCCCTTCTGTCAGTCTTTAGTGTTGATACATGCGGTCTCAATCTTGACAAGCTTTGTTTAAAAACGAAACACGGAAAGCTCCCAAATTAGAAAAGCAGATACGCATCATTTGGCTTGGACGGAAAAGAATATGCTATTACGGATGTTAACTCGAAATACAGAAGGTAATGGCGAAAGCACACAACAGTTTAAATAACTGCACAAATATTTGGCTGTTCTGAATGGCAGCGCCTTTGTCATTATTTACGTTATTCTGGATATCTATTATCGAAGCTGAATACACTATTTTACATACATTTTTATGTGTAGTGAAGATGCCAAAATTACCAAGATCAAAGATCGAGCCTACCAAAGTGAAATATCTTCACTATTTAAGACTAAATAAACCAAGAAAATATAGTTGTCAATGTCTGCTTTGAAGCCGCCGTGTTTTACATTTTATTTTCATAAATTGTAATGTTAGGTATCAGACTACCAACAGCCAGCACAGAGTTGGCCAACTGTCTGCTCTCGCGACTTCTACGACTGTCCAGTTGCTAGTCTGAGCGCTCTTACAACTTCATTCTCGTCGTATAACCCATTAGTTGTTCATTTGAGCCCACCCGTCTTAAGTCAGGAGTTGGGAAACTTACAAAGCAACCGTCGAAATGGCCAACTCCGTCGTGGCTGTTGACAGTGTGAGTTTAGCATAATGTTTAGCTACGTGTGAATCGTCATTCATCAGTACGCTTGTTTAGAAACTAACAGCTTGCAGATGTTTTATCGGGTGAGGGGGGAAGTGTAATTATTTATTTAACGATACCTCAGCACTTTCTAAACCACGACTGTTTTATCGGATGAGGGGGGAAGTGTAATTATTTATTTAACGATACCTCAGCACTTTCTAAACCACGACTGTTTTATCGGATGAGGGGGGAAGTGTAATTATTTATTTAACGATACCTCAGCACTTTCTAAACCACGACTGTTTTATCGGATGAGGGGGGAAGTGTAATTATTTATTTAACGATACCTCAGCACTTTGTAAACCACGACTGTTTTATCGGATGAGGGGGGGAAGTGTAATTATTTATTTAACGATATCTCAGCACTTTGTAAACCACGACTCTTTTATCGGATGAGGGGGGAAGTGTAATTATTTATTTAACGATACCTCAGCACTTTGTAAACCACGACTGTTTTATCGGATGAGGGGGGAAGTGTAATTATTTATTTAACGATACCTCAGCACTTTGTAAACCACGACTGTTTTATCGGATGAGGGGGGAAGTGTAATTATTTATTTAACGATACCTCAGCACTTTCTAAACCACGACTGTTTTATCGGATGAGGGGGGAAGTGTAATTATTTATTTAACGATACCTCCGCACTTTCTAAACCACGACTGTTTTATCGGATGAGGGGGGAAGTGTAATTATTTATTTAACGATACCTCAGCACTTTGTAAACCACGACTGTTTTATCGGATGAGGGGGGAAGTGTAATTATTTATTTAACGATACCTCAGCACTTTCTAAACCACGACTGTTTGGTATTCAGTGGCGGGATTTAGCTCAGTCGGTTGAGCTTGAGGTGGATCCATTTAACTGATTGATTTTTACCTAGTTCCAACCAGTGCACCACAAATGGTCAAAGGTCGTGGTATGTGCTTTCATGTGCATATAAAAGATCCTTTGCTACGTTATGAAAAAATGTAGCGGATTTCTTCTGATGACTACGAGTCATCCAATAGCCGATTATTAATTCATCACTGTGCTCTAGTGGTGTCGTTAAGCAAAAACAAACTTTAATTTGATATTCAACGCGTGTGCTGCGACACTTGGTCAAGACGGAAAGAGAAGACATCCTTGCCGCCAGTCGAGTGCACTGGTTGGGATGGGGGAAAAAACAAGTCTGTTGAGGGGAGTCGATCCTATGATCTATGGCACTTCAAGTTAACATTATACCACTGAGCTACACCCCATCCCCTTTTTCAAAATGATTAATTTAAAAATCAATGATCCAGATTTATCCAGCGTTAATATACTGATATGATACGGATCACGTCTTCATAACATTAATATGTCATCATTTTAACTGAGATGGTGGAAGTCTGTAACTTGGTGAGGTTTCTCTCTTGGTCGACTCCTCGCTGGTAGCTGTTGTAGGACGTCGTGGCCGTGGGAGATGCTCGACGTCTTCTCTCACACTCTTGAGAAACCCTCAGCTCTGTTTAACACTGGAATAGCTGGAGGATTTTCAATATGTGTGTTTTTATCAAACACTCGTGATATCACGTCAACTGATTTCTTCTCGTGTATAACATCGGATGACTTTTTTCTTTCTTTTTTCTTATCCCACTGCAACTTTTCTTTTCTCTCTTTTCTTATTTCTTTGCCGATCTGGCAGCTCTTCCTAATTTTCAACTTCTTTCGCTGTCCACCTCCACATCCCAGTCCTTGTCTATCCAACCGCGTCAGGTGCTTGTCTTCTTAATATTGAATTTGACCCGTTTCAATGCACATGATAAAAATAGGGTAAATTGTTTTAATTCTTATATCTGTGTAAGACAAAGTGTGATAAAAAGAAATAGCCGTGGGTTCTGTAACTGCGACAAACGCTAACATTCGCGATTGGATTAGTTCTCAACATTGTCATTTGGTTTAATGTGAAATGTAAAAACGCTAACATTCGCCAGCGATTGAATTAGTTCTCAACATTGTCATTTGGTTTAATGTGAAATGTACAAACGCTAACATTCGCCAGCGATTGGATTAGTTCTCAACATTGTCATTTGGTTTAATGTGAAATGTAAAAACGCTAACATTCGCCAGCGATTGGATTAGTTCTCAACATTGTCATTTGGTTTAATGTGAAATGTAAAAACAAAAACATCACGTTAGACAGCGGTTTTCAGTTTTGTCAAGCTGAACTCAGCCCTCAGCTTAGTAAGGCAATAAGCACTTCCGAGACTAATATGACGATCAATTTATCATAATCAAAAGACATAATTATTGTGTCTTTCTATGTCAAATTTAGATGTTTTCAGTACATTCTCGTATCGTGTAATGAAATACCAACAGCAACACAGCAACATCCATTCAATTTCCTCAAAGAGATATGTCGCATAATCACGTAATACAATAAAATGCATGCATCAGCATCGCAAATACCATCGAGGCATGTGCTGCACGTGCATGCCGGTTTGTATAAAATATGTCTATCTCTGCTAACAAACAGTCTAATGCAGGTATGGTTTGTATTTTGGCTAAACACTCTCTTCAATTTGTACAACACATGAAGAAACAAAAGGCGACGTGCAGTAAATTGAGCAGTGGATGACTTTTATTTCATATGCATATGCCACTTCCTTCGAGAGTCGAGTCCGACATGCTGCTTCGGTTTTCCGTGTGTTCCCCTCACCGCACCACAGATGATCCATAAATGTCTGCACATTTCACAGCCTGCTAGAACATCCTAGAACTAATTCTGTCCATTATACGAGAAAAACATTTCAACAAAGCTGTGTTATTCTTGTTCAATTGTCAAAGTGTCATTGCTGTTGCAACGTTTCTTTTGTTAGAGGTGGCTTACAATAACTGTAAATGTATATTGTTAAAATAAATAAATAGTCGCTGGGTGTTTCTGTGTTGGCCTATAATACCTGGCTTTTGGCAGAATAACATCTGATTTGCGCCACACTGAACGGATTAAGTAAATATATTTATTACTCGCGTGTGCTGGAGCAAATTCGTGCCGGAAATGAACAGCATTCGTAGAAAACTAACAGTTTTATAGTTAGTCTGTCTGGATATCTGTGCCAATGAACTGTTGTTGTTAGAGTCGAATCGGGAGCAAACCTGTGTGGAAACCTTTGTCATTTAGAAAATGCCTATATATATATAATTCTTTAACTTGGCATACAGGAGCAAATCTATGTGAAATCCTGTCATTTAGAAAATTCCTATATGTAATTCTTTAACTTGGCATACAGGAGCAAATCTATGTGAAATCCTGTCATTTAGAAAATTCCTATATGTAATTCTTTAACTTGGCATACAGGAGCAAATCTATGTGAAATCCTGTCATTTAGAAAATTCCTATATGTAATTCTTTAACTTGGCATACAACCTATGCCCGAAGAAAATAAGGCAATGGTAAAAATATATAAAATACGCAACTTTGTTTTTAAAATACTGGTATCATAATTTTAAACCAAATTTGTTCATCTTCTACAAATTGACATATTTTGTTTAGTAATTGGTTTAACGTGTCCCTATACCACTAGAGTTTCGAACACGTCTATCCCGAATCCAGCCTAGCAATGTATATTCCTGATGTAAGATATTTAATAGTTTGATAAAAGCCGCTCTCGAAATGTGAATATATTCTTTGTTCAGAAATACAATAAACTGTCAGCAAAATCGGATACAGGATGTTTCTAGGGAGGGCGTGCCATGAATAAAAATATACATCAACAGAGTTCCAAAGTTCACTAACATGCATTACTAGTATACACATGACAAGGAAAACGCCAACAACAAAGATATTATAGTCTCACCACTAAACTAACACATACGTTGATTACATACAGTGGATTTTCTGGGAACTTCAAAGTTGAGCAGGTTGAGCAAGAAGGTGGGTGTGCGACCCCGATACCACCACCCCACCCCCCAGTTCCGCTCCTGTTCAGACCGAGCCTGAGTTGATAACGTCCTACCTCAGCCCTTCACGGTGACACACGATTCGATTAGATTCTGAACTAGCTAAAAATCGAATTATAGAAGAAATGTGATTTCCGCCTTAAGCACCGTTTGTTTTCAGCTTAGCTAAACTGAAATTATATTTTCCGGCATGTTGGAGAATATAACGTCAAACATCATTATTAGTACAAGCTGCTCGGTTGGAAATATTGCAAATCTCAAAAAAACTAATAAAAATAAAATAGCCTTTGTTGACTTTGAAAAAAGCAAATATTAAGCTTTTTGTTACAGCTAGACTAAATGAAAATTCTTGTCTGTTTACTGGTGTTAACTGAAACGGAACGTTACGAAAATCAGAAATGAAAGAAACTGATTTAAACACTAGCATAATTCTAGATACTAAAACATCTCTTATTATAGATGAATGGTACCAAAATAACCAAATCTGAACAACAAAACCGTAATACATATACATGATCAGAGTCGTATCTCTGCACAATACAGTGTCGAAAGAGCATTTGGCACAATAGTGGTTGATTCCATGAATCTCAATTTAGTGCATCGTCTATAGGAGGACAGCCACTCCTGAGAATATCCTTTACTGGAGATAGTATCCCTCTTGCACTGCCACAAAGAGGACTGTCACGTCCAGACTATTTTACTAAACCTAAACTAGCCCCGGACAGCTCATTAGAATAAGAACAATTATGATTAAATTAAGTATTGTAAAATACTGAAAGAAATGTGAAAAGCTAAACAGACATATGTATTATGATGTTTTGGAACATGAAAACTTTTGTATAAATATAAGTTTAAACGTATTCGTAAAGAAGGTATCACACAGCATAAACCAATAATGGAACATTTGCAAGCAGCCGTAGCGAAATATTAACATAAATACATACAATATATATGTTTATCCCACTTCCCCCTTTCATTTTAATCCTTTGAATTCTATCTCATTTCTTGCCGATCTGGCAATTCCTGCTATCTTTCAACTTCTTTCGCTGTGTACCAGTCCTTGTCTCTCCAACCGCGACAGGTGCTTTTCTCTTGTGGCTATCCACATATCACACATACAATAATAATAGCAACTAAAATACAATATATTTCATGCAACTGGACAAACGCTTATTAGAAAGAAAAGCTTGTTTTGTTTAATGACACCACTAGAGCACATTGATTTATTAATCATCGGCTATTGGATGTCAAACATATGGTCATTTTAACACAGTCATAGAAAGGAAACCCGCTAAATGTTTCCATTAGTAGCAAGGGATCTTTTATATGCACTATCCCACAGACAGGATAGCACATACCAGGGCCTTTGATATACAAGTCATGGTGCACTGGCTTGAACGAGAAATAACCCAATGGGCCCACCGACGAGAATCGATCCTAGATCACTGGGCTACGTCCCGCCCCACGCTTATTAGAAGTAATTCTCTTGTTGGCAAACCCGTTGGTATATCCAACAATTTCGTAACCGATGTTTTGTTCGCGTATTAAATTTAATACATGATTCAAGTTGTCGTAACTGGCTACGCAAATGAAACAGGTTACTTGAATTTTTTGCCTAACCGACAAGCCTAGACCGTCAATTTTTCAATGGTCCCCTGCGCGTGCTGTAACCTCACCGTCGTGTAGGGGTGTAACATTCTCTTTGAGAATGGCCAATAAAGCACACATTTTGAGTAAAAGTCAATATCTATCTGTGATATTTGTATTTTTGCACAGTTCTTTACACTGTTTTTATTTAAATGTTTTTATTTAAATCTTGAATTTTTAGATTGATGTTGATCATCACTTTATTTGTTTGCATTATCATAGTCTGACACCCAATAGCCGATGTATTTTTCGTGCTGGGGTGTCGTTAAACATTAATTCATTCATTAATTTTTCAGTAGTAACCCACCAGGTTATAAAATCTGGTAGCCCTCCGTAAAAATCGGTAACCCTATAATTTAAAACAAAACCAAATTAAAACATTTAAAAACCAGAGAAAAAAGTAAATAATTTATTATAATTTAAGTATCTTAATGTAGGGTCCGATCACGAAATGTATTGGTTCATATCAGATCTACATACACAAACCAAGATGGTGTGTCAGTAAGATTGCATATCAAGTCGTACTTGTGTGCAAGACAGAATACATTAATTTTATGGCAAATTGTGACGCCACTACAGCATCAATATAATTTATGTACGTGCGTAAACAAGCCATGTGTTATCAACAATAACGCATGGTGTTCTCACCAACGGGTGTGTAAGAAAAACATATACATTGCTTTACTTCGCAGGACAATAACACGTATTTAATGATGTCCAGTTAGGTTATGTTCTAAGGCCTCGCGACTATAGGTAGTACTAAACCAAATAACTTCCGGCTGGGTCAAAGTTCGAGGTGCACCCAACTTTTGATAGAGAAGTGAACACTACAAGTCCTGTGATTGGTGATAAATGTGAGTGTGTTGGTTGTTAAAAAAATAGTTTCATCTGGGTAAAAAATATGCATTTTATTTCATCTAGTATCACTGTGCCAAGTAGCCTTGTGCTTGAAACATGTATGGAGTACCTGTAAAAAAAAGTACTCGAATTTTGTGCGGAACTAGGGTAGTCATAGACGCTACTCGTTATCTCAGAAATGAGCAGCTTGACCCCCACTTTTTTCTGATTCACTTTAAGGGTGAGGGGTGGTAGTATTTATATCCATGGCGTTATATCGATTGATATGCTGCATATGTTACTATTGTCGTCTATGGGATTTGATTTGGTAGTATACACCTTGAAGGGTCGATTTCTGCAAAATCTTCGCCAGTCTTAACGTCACTTATCTGAAGAGATCTTTATGAATTTCTGGACAAATAATTAAGTAGATAATGGGAGAAAACTCTAAGTTTATTACTTCTTATGTCTGCACTTGCCTTCTGCCTCTCACATTTTCCCCGGAAACATCTATAAGGGCATAAAAACTCAGGAATATTTAAAATTGCCAAAGACATCACAAATTCCTACTCGAGGCTCACATGTATGCTTTGTAAAGTTAGTTTTGGGGAAGACCCCATTTCTGGTTCCAGACAATCATGACGAGATATAGGTTTACAACGGTGAATAATAAGCTTATTCTTGTTAGATGTACACTGTACATACACTTTCAACTGTCTGCTCTCACGACTTCTACGAATGTCCAGTTGTTAGTCTGAGCGCTCTTACAACTCGATTCTCGTCGTATAATCCATTTGTTGTTCATTTGAGCGCACCCGTCGTAAGTGCAACCGTCGAGTTGGCCAACTTCGTCGTAACAGTTGACGGTCTAACACTAGCATTAGATGCTATCCTGTACAAAGATACGACTATGAATTTCTTAATATACAGTATCGGCCTTTTGCTTACATCGCCAACATTGGATCTTAAAACGTTTACCAACCATCAGAAATCTATCAAGGTATTCACTAAAAAACGTTATTTTGCTTTATTTTCGGCTCTATTACCTCGTGTTTCTCTTCGTTTACGTTGGTGGAACATTTACACTTAATGTTTTCTTGTGTGCAAAAACACCACAACACCGCGTTATAATCACTTCTCCGTGTGTGTTTTCTCTGCTGGTCAAACTGAAATAAACCTCGTGCAATATAATCGAGTAAACACATGAAGTCCTTTTATACAAGCAGTGAAAACAAATAAGAAAATAAAAGCATCAACACGCACATATACACTGGCAGGCTATGCGGCGAAATGACATGCAGAAACACCAAGAACGTATTAGATCATGCAACTTAAAGGGCCGCATAGTATGTGCGTTTCACTAAATGAAATAAACACACGTTGTGTTTATTTACAATGTGAAATTGATTTCACAGACCCTGGTCGACTGGCGGGGAGACGGCGTTATTAGTCGTTAGACCACTGAAACCAAACAGTTTAGGTTAAAATGTGTGCAGGGTGAAATAGACACAGCCCTCATGCCGCAGTGGGCTCTGGGTAAATAAATAAGCAAGTTGTGTAAACAAACACGGGTATGGCCAGTTGAAGAATCGGTGAGCTGCTAATTAAGTAAACGTGGGGACAACCGCTGGCTGCTTCCAGACAAGATAATGGCTGCCCAAAACAGATATTCCAAACGGTCGTTGTGGCGTTTTGTCAATCTGCTATTTTAAGGATTAGTTGGTTTTTGTGATTTGGATTTTGCATCAAATCAAATAGTTTAAAATTTGAACAAATGGGTAGATCTGTGCCAGTGCACGACGACTGGTATATGAAAGGCCGTTGTTTGTTCTGTCCTGTCTGTGGGCTGGATATAAAAAAATATCTTACCACTAATGGAAAAATGTAGCGGGTTTCCTCTCTATAACTATATGTCACAATAGCCGTTGGTGAATAAATCAATGTGTGCTAGTGGTGTCGTTAAACAAAACAAACTTTAAATCTGAAGCTGAATATCAACAATTGGGCTTATGAGCTTTCCAAGCTGTTTGTCTATGCTGCGTCCGTTTGATTTGTAAAATTTCACTGTACCTACCATTTTTGGTTTATTTTTTAATTTCACTCCATTCAAATTTACCACATTTTCTTGTTTATTTTTAAAAATTCACTATAATCAAACTTTACCATGAGTTATTTATGTTTAAATTCCAGCAAGCCCATATTATTATTTTACTATCAAATATACCCGTTGAAAAAACATAATTGTATATATATATATATATATATATATATATATATATATATATATATATATATATATATATATATATTATTTGCATGTATAGATTTGTGAGTTTTGCGCACACAGTGTTATTGCACTGGGAAGTTTGAAACAACTGCACCCTTTCTGAGTGATGGGCTCCAGGAGAAAGCAAATGTTTCAGTGTGTATCGTATCAAACAGTATTCTGCCTTCTTCCTAACAGAAGCCATTCGTCGGCAGCATCAGCTGGAGATAGCCGGGAAGTGGAAATCAGCCAGGAAGATAAATAAACTCGTCTTGGAATCAAACGATCCGCGTGCAGAAAGTAGCATTTCTTCGTAAAACATTTAGATTTTCCACCTACTCCGTCGCACCTGGTCCTGTTTGTGCCTGGAAAGCGAAATCTGACCGTCCTGCCTTCAAGGGTCAGACTAAACAGTTTTAAAAAATCACCACCTTTCAAGCTTACACCCCGAGGTACGAGGCAAAATATCAAAGAAACTGACATGTGAAAGTGACATAATAAATATCGAATTATTTCCGCAGATGACGTGTAGATTTCGCGTTGACACGTGCGATAACGGAGATCTTCGGAAAACTCTCCGGAGATTAGAGAGCCGCGAAGGTGGAAAACCATGAAAGACAACAGGAAGCTACACATTACGTTAAATGCCATGAGATAGAGTGATATTAATTTGTCAGTTTGGGAAAACCATTGGTTCCGTATGTGACATGTAGTGTTCATTATCATAACCTAAATATACAGCTGCCCAGGGTCGGTTATAGGGGGTGTGCGAGGTGAAGTACACATTTCCATTTTACTCCTACAAATGTATGTAGGCTAACATCAACTGTTTTAGAATTCCATTCATGTCATTGACGTAGTCAGGATTTCATACTTGGGGGGCACGTACATTGGCGGAGGGTAAAAATCACCTCTTGGCGACAGAAAATTATAAAAGGTGGTGTGGAAAAAAGAGGTATATTTATCCCCAGTCCCAGGGAAAAGAGGGAAAATTCAACAATGCATTTTGAAACAATAGTATAAATTACTTTATGTGAAATACATATATTTGGAATACTGCATAAGCATTAAGTGCTGTACAAGATTTGAGTCGTCCTTCCACTACTTGCTATTTGTGATATTCCCAAATATCTACCACTTGCCGACTGTCGTGTTGAGTATTCCTTTGATTTTATTCAAACGGGATTTTTAAAGTGAGCACTGCTCTGGTAAATTACATTGGTTGCTGTAAAAATGTCCGTATTGCGGTATCGCTAGTTATTAGGACTGAAAAGCCAACATGATACTTTTATTATCCCGCAAGGGAAACAACTCGGAAACACCAGCGACTGCCTCCAAAAGTGATAAGCTATAAGTAAAAAGTGGAACACTTCTATCCTATTACGGTTTACCTGATATTACAGAATTGTTCCGAAAAATACTATCTAAAAAATCAGCTATCCTTTTATTATAAAACTGGTTTCAATGCTATAGCGGTATCACAAAACAACTACCATATGATATATTATGTTATTATTTCTTTCTTCTGTTTTGTCTTTAATTTAACTACATGTTTATGTCCACTTAAGATCAAAGCACACCTTCCATGGCACACACATATGCCTTCTGAATTGTTACTTCTTAGTTCTCATGTGCATAAAGTAGAAGTGAATTATAAATATATAATAATACTGAATCATTTTTGTTTACTTATTTGTACAAAGTCCGAAAATAGTGGCCATTATTAGCGGGTAAAATGGCTGTGCGGTTCTTTACCTTTAATCAGAAACATGTTTCGAAATTAAAACAACAGTCACTGAAAAGTGAAAACCACGTTTGACAAATGTATATTGAGAAAACGTGGATACATCAAAACGAGATATCACTCCCAACATGTTTTACATTTGTTCTCTATTGTGACATTTTCTACTTGCTTTCATTTACCTGTTTCGTGTCTTATAAATATGCAAGTAGTTTGAGAAATGTTCGATTCCAGTCGTCCGATTTGGAATTATTATTACTGTAATTTGAGACTATTATTTCGAAACCTCCCCAGAAGACCACTTTGCAAGAAGATTAAAGAGAAAGGTTTGTTTTCGCAGCTTGTTAATATTTAACACATATACCAACGAAACATTAGCTCTGTTCAAAAAGGGAAAGACTTGCAGGCACAAAAATGCCTATCTCTCACGCAATTCAGTGGATCGTCCCTTCCCCGATAGTATGTGGAAAACCACCCAGAAAGTTTCTGCTCGGTTTACTAAAATGAAGTAAATGTTTAAGGTCATGAATTGTTAAAATAAATATTATGTCGTTTATGTCGGAGATGTTTGCTTTTGTTCGCTTCTTCTGCCTTTTGAGTGGGAATGGCTTTCATATGTCGCTACCAAACAGCGCGCGGAACACGGGCCTGCGTCGTTGTATAAACTGCGGATTGTTTTCTTTCCAGCGCGGTACCATATGAGCAGCAAGTATCGTTTCTCGCAGAGCGTGGTCGGCACATTTGTTCAAAGTGTTACGCCCGAGGAATCGAGCCAGTGAGCAGGGTGATGTGGCGAGAAGTTCGCCATTAAATGAAGGATTGTTTTCCTTCTTTCTTTTCAAAATGCGACTAGAAAGCGATCGCTGGAAGAATTTGTCTTTCTCAGAACTCACACATTGACAGACTTATGGTTTGGATCTGCTCATTTCAGCCTCTTGGCCTGGCTTTTTGATGTGTTTTGTTTTTTATGCAATCTTACAATAAACAGTCACTTTGTGTGTGACATTGCATTGCTGTGTATCGGTATGTTTTAACTCGCACGTGGTTCGTGTTAACGTATGTCTAGACAGAAACGAATACAATACAATATCAGAAGGTGATGCCAACAGCAGTCTAACTTTCTCGACAGTCCAGCCGAGTCCTTTTGTAAGGCGTCATGTTGGACCACAGGACTATCGAAACAAAGCTACTATGTCAGCTAGAATGATTATAATGTAAATTATCATAGAATTTTAACACAAAATTTTGTGGGATGGTTTACCAAATCGCTGGGTCTAGTAATAGTAATATTTCACCTTTGTCATTCATTGTGATGTCATTTAGTATTAAAACAGTTTTCCACCAGCTGCACTGAGGTCTTGGAGCTAGTTTAATGTGGATGTCTCTATTTTTTAAATAATAATAAAATTAGTTTCTTGCATATTTCTTATATAAAATATATGAAATGCATAAATAATATTTTTCATTTGTATTGAGCTGTTATATTTATAATTAATATCTGCTTCTATATAGGCAAAAACGCCGACATTGTTAATTTTTGACGAGAGAAATTTTGAAAAACGTACTTCTCAGAAATTATTCGGAATTATGTAAATTTAGTTGTGTATGCATTGAAGGCCTTTATCAAACATTGTGAGATACCAAGTATATACCGACAAAAAATATGGTTAATTTAGTTACTTTTAATAAAATGTCCATTGTTCGGCAATGTATGACAACAGGTTCAGATTTCCCAATATATTTAGCAATAATATGATATTTTAATCAAATTTGGCGTGTTTACATTGGGATATTTGAAACAAGTAGAATACATAACGTTATTATTCAATGTTATTTGCGTTTCATTTTTCAGTGGGGGGGGGGGGGGGGTGTTTCATATTTCAGGTTTATACTTTCAACTCATGCATATTTATAGCAAACCAAAGGACACCGATTTATATTAGCACAATGCAAAGCGACACTATTCACAATAATTCCATTTATATTTATATCACAATATAATTTTCAGTATTCTGCACATACATTTTCAAAGAAGTGGTTGTGTAACGTATTTTATTTATTACCATACCATAAAAACAGTTACGTACGTGTATCTGCTAGGACGTATCTCTTTAGAGTTATAACTCGCAGCAAAATAAACATAGTATCAAAAGCTACTTTAACACGTATTTAATAAGGTATACATGTTTGGTTCTAACATTATAGAAATAAAAATTACATTTTATTTCATAAACATCAACATTGTCTTGGCGAAATCAGGTTCTGGATGACTTGGGGTGACTGTTTGGACACGTTTATACACGTACTGAAACTAATCTAGTGGTCAACTGTTTCTTCTGCAGCCTGATTGATGTGTACTTGTTATAAAACAAAATATATATAAAAGAAACACAGATGTAGAAAGTTATGTATTTTGTTTCCAATTGTAAATTAATTTTCTGAACATAATTTCCCTGAACTTATGTGATAATTACAACAATATTTAAATAGCTATAACTACTAACGAAAGGTAATTTTTAACATGTTCAGTGTCATTCAATTTGACTTGTTCTAGTCGATTTAAATTTGGTTATTGGCATTTAGGAATAAATTGAATTTCTGGGGCAAAAAACAGAAAATTGTACTCATCCGCTTTTGCAATGTCTGTGGATACTGGCATAGGTTGGTACCATTGCTATTTGCCTTTTGACGTCCTTCTTTTCATTATTTAAGTGATGTTTACAAATAGTAACGGGGTTGTTTTTGTTTTTTGCGTAACGGATTTCGGTGCAACGGATTCTGTGCACACAACTTTATTTTCACATAACTCGGCGAGTGTTTTACGGACCACGGTCTATTTTACATTGGTTTAGAGAAGACCGCCTGGCAGTTATATTTATAACAAACGTCATTTGTCTTTCTATTCTATAAATAGGTGAAAATAGCGTAATGTGTTTTATTTTTTAAAAATCAATTCCTGTGTTTCAAATTTGCTCAGATTATATTGAACTTTTTTTAATACTTGGTAAAAGTTAATAATATTTCATTTAAATTCGCATAGACAGGGTTGATAAATATTTTAAAAGCGATTAATAAATTAAGTCCTGCATGCAGAAAACACTTTTTTAATTCACTTATTGTTGAAGGCAAATGTGAATAGCTAAAGCAAAGCAGGCATACCACGCTTCAATTTAGTGCAGTCGAAGTTGACATACTGCGTCACACGTAGGAATAACACGTTGTCAACATTTTAAAAATCGTTTGGCGACATCGAAAAAATTACGTTTTTCTCATTGAGTTACTATGGGTCATCGTGTCGGAACAAGGTGGTGATATTTTTAACAGCTTACACCTTTAACAGATCCTCAACTGTGATAAAATCATACAACAACATTAGCTATTCGTGAAGAAATAGTATCGAGGGCAGACAAGAGGAACTGATTTCATACCAATTTTAACGGAAAGAAATCTGAAAAAGCTAAAGGGCCATTCTCCCAGACGTTGTCACTTTGCATAGTTGTACCTTTGTAAAAATAATGTTTTATAGTCATGTCTTATCTCTAGGGTCAGGTGAATGGATTTCAAATTCAAGCAGCGATCTTTAAACAATATTATATTATTTTTATTAACTTTGTTTCCTGAACAGGGTCTGATAGCAATGGCTGCCATGTTACGGTGTTGATATACTTTGTTTTCTTTTAATAAAAAATCGAAATATTTAATACGTGATGAACATTTACTGGTTTATATTTTTAGCATCCCTTCAAAGAGCAAAATAGCTTGAATATATTTAATTTCTTTTAACAAGGAACACTCAGAAAGCTTCCAATTGCCCCGAAAATAGAATGTTAGACGCAATTATTGCATGTTCACACAATTAAGTGGCCTAGTTACGACGTTGACAAAATTTAACATAAACATAAATTTTCATTTCATTATTGTTGATTAGTTATGTTGAATTGCCAAGCTATCTTCGTAGCATCCATTTATGATGACCTCTGAATGAATCATATTAATTTAATACATCATTATATTAATTATGCTCGTTACGGTGTTGACAGAGAATAAACATACGCAGTGACCCATCCCTTTTTTTTTGGGCTGGTCATTTGTTGAAAACTAAAATTGACAGCACTTTTCGTTAATATCATTTGAAAGGAATGTGGTTCCCTCTATTTGGATGGAATCATGTAACATGTCTTAGGCTATCATTATACACCACAGGCTGTGTTTCCTGACCGGCATTACGGTGTTGACGTGTTATTTGCAAAATGAGTAACAGAGAAGGATAATCCTGTAAAATAAACCGTAATTGTAATTTCAGCCTCAGAATATATGTTTTCCATTTTGAAAGTCTTTATTAATCGACTGATTGTTATTAAATACTAAATGAAATCAGTTTGATTGAAACATATTTTATTGCATATAATGTACAAATGGACTGGACACAAGTTATCTAACTTACGAGGCTCTCTCCTAATAACATAAAATAATGACAATCAGTTTAAAATGTATATAACAATAATGTTCACACTCTTCTTTAACGTTTCGGTAATATAGGCCTTTATTAAATACCCAAATATAGTGGCCAGCACAATTGACTTTTTGATATAGGCCTATTGCCGAAATATTAAAGAAGAGTGTGGACATTATTTTTATATATAGTAATTTAATAATTTTCAATACCTTTGATGTAGACTGGTGTATTATCGTACTGCGTATTTTGTTACCTGCGGGTTGTAAATTATGTAAATATAAACATAAAGATTCCAATTACAGTTTAATTTTACCAACCTGACAGGTACGACACACGGAAAACACATTGTGTCGGGCACGTGTCATTAGCGACGTTTAAAGGTCTGAGCATGAAATTCGCAAATTCTTACGAATTTCAGAAAGTAAATATGGTGGCATTCCTTACTGTCAGAAGTAATAGAAATGTGGTCTTTGGTGTCAGAGTTTAAATGTTGTATTATTGTAGAATGCGGCTCTATGATGCCGCAAGTACAGTCCCAATCTGCAGACATCAATTAGTTTGCTCGGCTGACATACCGCGGCTCTATTTATTGGCACAACAGTTACCGACCATCCATCAGCCAGGGGAGCGTTCTCAAAACTGTTATTGTCTTAACAGAAATCTGAAATTCCTCTTAGACAAATTATTTCCACTCCTCAGTCGAACCACGCAGTGCTGACAGCACAGACCTCGCTCAGTTACAATCTCTGTCTTTGACACTTCACAACAGATATGTATGGGTTGTTGGCTTGTTGTTGTGTTTTTTCTTGGGGGAACAGAAAATAGTTTGATTAGATTTACACGATAAACGCGGCAATTACTAAAACGTTTGCAAGTCTTCATGTACGTCATAAATAATAGGTGTCTACTTGTAACAGTGTTGCCATGGCTCTACCGCTCTTTGTGGGTCCATATAGTTATCCAACCGTCCCCCTGTCTGTTTGCCTCTCTGTAAAGCATATATTGTCTTTGGTAGACAGATTATTCCAACTGAAACAAAATCAAAGGTCACGGTTATCTAATCTAATTTAACGTTCTAACGTCTCTGTGGCAGTTTCTGTCTTGTCAACAGAGCTAAATGTCAAGGTCAAGGTTAAAGACCAAATTGAAAAAGAAAGTTTTTCAAGTATCAGACTTTTGTCTGACTTCCTTTTTAATAGGGGCGGGATGTAGCTCAGTCGGCTGAGTGCTCGCTTAAAGTCCTTGTGTCGCAGGATCGAACCATCTCGGTGGATCCATTCAATTGATGGGGTTTTTTCTTGTTCCAACCAGTGCACCACAACTGGACAAATTCCGTGGTATGTGCTTTCCTGCAGAGATGTGAGAGCTACGCGGAAATGCGCTTTTCTATTTCATCTGGAAAAACAAAAATATGATGTTCAATACTGTTGACCACACAAGGTTCATTTGCATGTTTCCACAGTTTCAAGTGTATGATGTGTGCCTTATATTATAAGTTATAACCAGTTTAGATTTTTTATCACTGAATGCAATTCTTGGCAGTTCCAGGCGTTGCAAATAACAATGTTCCTTGGACGCCGGCCGCGGTAAGCGTTTTTTGTTCGAACCCCTCTCACATCCATGTTCCTGTCTGTGGGGAAGTGCATATAAAGATCCCTTGCTGCATTAGGGAAAATGTAGTGGGTTTTCTCTGATGACTACGTGTCAGAATTACCAAATGTTTGACATTCAATAGCCGATGATTAATTAATCAATGTGCTCCAGTGGTGTCGTTAAAAACAACAACAACTTTTTAATAACTTCTTTGTTTTCTTTGTATTAATAGTATACACAAGTCGCCGTCCTCGCGTTCATGTTACACAACCATTAAGTGCTCAATGCAATTCTACGTTAGAACATATATTCGGTGAATAATACAAGAATATTGAGATGGCTACGTGACTACTATGTTTAGGTCTCACTACACAGATATCACCTGCCAATGAAACCCATGTTAAATTGTCCAACTTCAAATGAAGATTGCCAATAGAACGGGTTCTCGTTGGCACTAACAACACACACCATTGCGAACATACATTATATAAGCATTTATTTTCACTCCAAAGTTGAGAACATTTCCGTCTCAGTTTTTTGCTATATGACCGCATCTGGCTGTAATACAGGTCCGAACAGGTGGTTCATTAACCGATTCACTCCGGCTGTCTCTTACGCTATACACTCATGTCCCAAAAGGTCAATGCACAATATTACAAAATAAATCGATCTATATTAAGGTGCTACAATAAACAGTGGCGTGGTGCCTTCAACTGACACGAGCATTCTTAGTGTTTCGAAACGCTCGTACTATTTGTTTGTTGTTTGTTTGTTTATGTTAGTTGTTTGAGTTTTTTGCTGAATATGATAGACCTGAAAGCAGTAGCTCGCAAGCAAACATTTTGTAGGACTACTGAACGAAGACATGTTTGCTTTACTTATAATTCAATTTTAAAGTTAAACTTTTGTTTTCAACCAGCTTAAAGCATGGCAATAAACCTTATATAAATGTGTTTTCAAGACAGTCATAATGTCGGAACTTAAGTTTGAAAACTGACATCTTTTGATGTGTGTACACAAGCAAGTAGAAATGTCAGCTGTTTTCTAGCAAGTGTTGGGTTAAAGAGGAGAGAGGATTCGGCTCGCTATTTGCCGGGCCCGCGGAAAGAGGAATGTTTTCGAGGATAATACCTTCTACAACTTGAAAATGAGCCAATCACTCGATGATAATCTGTGACAAACAAAAGCAAACGTGTTGGTTTTAACTTCTCGAGACGGCACGCGCGCTCATAAGCTGGTGTTTAAGTGGGGACAAACTTTGAAATGGCTGTCGCAATAACCCGAAATACGACAGGCGCCGTTTGTTGGTGTTTGTCTTAGAGTAATAATTAAACTTTGTATTTAGGACCTCGGATCTGGGGGGTTTTCTTGAAAAGCATTGTAGTCAACCAGATACGAGGCATAGGCGTGTGAAACGGTGGCTTGGTGGTAGATAGCCTCCCACCCCCACCCTCCCCCGACATACGTGTAGGGAAATAAAGCATTTTTCGTGCCAAAGACTAAATTTTACCTCCCGACCCCCATTCCACCCTCTATTAAAGTATTATCAAATACACCTATGATAAAAAAAAAATGTACTGGTATTTTCTTTCAGAATTTAGCTATGGTCAGAAGTATTATAAAAAAAAGTCAAGAAAATATCCTGCGCTCCAAGAACTTAGTACTTCATATTTAGTTTAGTCTTCAGGTTTCTCTGTTTACGTGCCTATATAAATTCAATGTTCAAGCACATCCGCCCCGAGCTCAACTTCTGACATCGCCAGTGGCTGAGTCCGGGACGATGTCGTTCTTATATATACTGCGGCAAAATAGTCCATGAAGATGTTTTAATGTTTTGAATTATTAAGACTTGTTCTAAGTTATTGGTGGGCAAGCGCGGGTATTTTTTCCTCTCTCTCTCTTTTTAAAACATCTTTTCCGGATGAGCATGACTTGACCCCCCCCCCCCCCCACACCCACACACACACACACACACACACACACACACACACACGCCATAGGAGCTTCACCCTCCATAGTCTAACCTCCAACCCCTGCATTACTTTTTGCACATCCGCCTGTCATGGGATTATTTTTGTGGGGTCTTTTAACACACAAATAAGCATAGTAATAATCTAAAAAATATATGAAAATCTTTTGTATGTATTATTCTATAACTATGATAGTACACACTGTATCGCCTTATTCACTAGTCATACCGAACCTGTTATCGTCACCCCTATATTACCGTACAGTGAGCCACCCACTACACTTAACAACACCTGAATCAACATACCGCGACAAACGCGTCCGTCCACTCCGTCAGAATTACATCCACTGTTTATAGATGTTTTGTAAATAGTGCACGACTTGTGAAATGTAAAAAATAGCACGCAAAACGATACAAGTAGATATCCCGCGACCCCCGCTGTGAGCCGCTTGAGACCTCGTCACATTAGTTGTGTTGTTTTCTTTGACGGTTTAGCCGTGTGATAATACAGCACACTATGGTTTGGTTGTTAAACACGAGTTTAGTGGGTAGACTTCTGTTCACAGGGGCGATGTTTATCTTCAATATCTTCTTCTCTTCCTAGTGCACTCAAGCGGCGACTACTGAGTACTTTCATCGACAGTATGGGTATAGTCTTATCACGCTTATCAAATGAGTACAGGTGGTGACACGAATAGAATTCGGTGAAAGCAAATAAAATAAAATGTTTTATCGACTCCTCTATATTTTGACTAAGACTATTTAATGTCTAAAAGAGTGCTATTGTGATACATATTTTTTTAAACTTTCGATGACGGCAAAACTGAATGACTTAAAATTAAAAGGTAAGTTGACGGGGTGGCTGGGAAAAGGGTGTTGGGAAGTTTGAGTCTAGCAGAGTGACAAGCTAGATATTATAATTAGGAAGGTTAAACTGCATAAATTAATTTACTTTTTTCTGTCTGCCTCCCTGTGTATCCGTGTGTATTTTAGTTCACAAGATGGCAAGCTTTCGGTCTTAACGTAATATTTTCAAAATACAGTTAGTTTGCCTTACTTGTAAATACAACACATTAAATACTATCTGGTTCATAAAAACAAACCCTCGCTGTTTAGGATACATTCAAATATTCTGTCCACAGCCAGACAGCATCGACCAACACGAGTTTCTATCTAAGCACAGCACAGCAAAGCACAGCACAGCACTACAACACAATTCAACACAGCGACAGTGTGTTTATAAGACTCACTATCAACGGACAGACAAAACAAAACGACATGACGACAGTGTGTTTATAATACTCAATATCTACGGCAAGACAATACAACAAAAACACAACAATAGTGTTTATAAAACTATCTACGGTCAGACAACAACACAACGACTGTCTTGTTTTATATAAAAAGGCACCATATACGGCCAGACAACACAGTACAACACTATCACGATGTGTTTAAACTCCGGTATCAACTAGATAACACGACGATAATGTCTTTATAAAAACTCACTATTTACGACCAGACAACATAATACAACACTATAACAGAGTGTTTATAAAACGCGATATCCATGACTAGACGGTGGGTTTATAACATTCATTATTTACGGCCAGACAAAACAACACAACACAATAACAGTGTGTTTATAAAACTCGATATCCACAACTAGACAACACAATACAATCCACAGTGTCTTTATAAAAAAAACACTACACAAGCAGGATGTGTTTTTAAAATTCGCTATTCACGACCAGACAACACAACGACAGTGTTTATAAAACTACGACAGAGTGTTTATAGAATTGGCTACCCACAGTCAGACAACTCCGCGCAACACGACTACATGTTTATTAAAGCGATTAAGAGTTACCAAGGAAAATTATTTTGTTTATTGATTAGCGAAAACAAACAGTATTACTAGTCGCTCCTTTCAACCGAAGGGGTATATACAAATAACGTGTGACATTTGAGAATTTTAAGGCGTCGAACAATCTCCAACTTGCGTTGTAAACGGTGAAAATGGGCAAACATTTGTTCGACGGCTTCCCTGTTCATTGGTTTCAAATAAGATGCACTAATTCTAGTGACAAATACTGTAACGGAGAGAGTGGCCTGTTTACTCTGGATTCCCCCGATTGTGCTGATTTCCAACACTGTTTGTCGAGATCTTTACGGAGAATTTAACCACAAAATCCACGTGTTTATTCAGCGTAGGGTCCTATTAGTAAAAGTACAACACCGCTAGTCCGAGCCTCTGGCCCGGTGACATTCATTTTGGTGGCGCCCAAACTCCCCAGGCAATCGTGCCGATATTTGGCGTGTTGCTGCAAAACGGCTTACAGAATTCCCTGAATGCTTTCGGCGAAAAATACCCAAATATTTAGGAAAATGTTGTGTACCTTAGCCCCGGGTTGCGTTTAATTTCCCTTAGACGTGTTATATTTAGCTGGCCACTTGAATAGCGATGTTTCACAAATGCAGAAAAGGTCCCCCGCGGTGCTACTTCCGTAAAATAATCAGGAATAGACCATTTACAGATTGAGATCGTTCACAATAGCGATCAGCCTGCAATAATGTGCGTGTTATTATAAGATTTAATGCAAAACATGTGATGAAATAAAACTTGTTTTCTTTTATAATGAATGATTGATCTAATATGTTATTAAACCCAAATTTCTAAATGTTTTACAGCGTCATCACTACCATCATCATCATCATCATCATATCATCATCATCGTTGTAATCACCATCATCACCACATCATCATCATAACAATCATCATCATCACAATCATCATCATCACCATCATTATCATCGTCACCATCATCATCATCATCGCCACCACCATTATCATCTTTTCACCGACATCATAATTATCATCACCATCATAATTATCGTCGTCGTTATCATTATGATCATTATCGTCGTCGTCGCCATCGTTGTAATTGTCACCACCGTCACTACCACGACTAACATTATAAGCACGTTATTAGCGTCATTATAGTTATCGTCATCGCCATAAGAACCACAGCTATCATCATCAACAAACGTACACGGTCGTCATCAACAGAATTAGAATCAAAGACAGAAAACCGCAAAACACAGTTGTATTAAGTCAATATATGTGTACAAGACAAAATCCAATGGATATTGTCAAGAAAGCCTGTTAGCAATATCGTATGTGACAATGTCATTAGATGAGCACACTGCTCCCCACGTGGTCCTTTACACTTACAGTGATAGTTAGGTTTCACGCCACTCATTTCATTTACCATGCATTAAATACATATGAATAACCTAAATAACCTATTCCAAAGAAATAACCTATGATGCCCATACCGATAGTCAATATTATAAAGGTCGTGTATGTCAAGGAGAAAGATCCTTCGCCTAAGTGTGTGCAGTGTCAGTGTACTCTGACCGTGCGCACCATTTTGGTAGAGTGTAAGCATCTGAGAGAAACTAGAAAATATATATTTGGCCAAAGTAATGTGATGAAATCATTTCGCTTCCATCCAGAACTAATATTACAGTTTCTTCGAGATACCGACTTTTATTCTAAATTTTATCTATCTGTGATATTTGTATTTTTGCAAAGTTCTTTACACTGTGTTTTTATTTGACTATTGATTTTTGTTATTGATGTTGATCATCACGTCATGTTTTGACTTACCATAGTTTAACACCCAATAGCCGATGTATTTTTCGTGCTGGGGTGTCGTTAAACATTCATTCATTCATTCATTTTGTTACGGTCACAATGACACGATGAAATATAATTGTGATAGGTCATTAAGAGTTGAAATGTAAATATGGCTTGCTTAGATATAAATATTCCACGATTGCAGAGTTGTAAACTTTAAAATTTAAAAATATCAAATTACCAAAAGTGCTGAAAACAAAGACAGTCGTCGGTAATCTCATTGTTTTCAAAATATTATGAACATTGCAAGGGTTATAGGAATATGTCTAATGAAATATATTATTTTCATTGTTTTGATTTGGAAAGTTTAGTATGAAAGAACTCAAAAACGACTTTGATTTGAAACTTTTAGTGTAAAGAAACCGCTCAAACCCGACTGACTGATGGCATAACATTTTTAAAAAGAGAAATAATATCCAGAGATTTTAAAAGTTAATGTGGTTTATAAAAATAAAAAATTATAATTAAAACAATATGCATGCTTTCTGTTTAATGTTCTTAAGTTAATAATACAAAAAAGCCCATCCATACAGAAAAGACGCTTGTTTCTCTGAAATTGTATAAACAGTACCAATATTGACAAATCAGTTAAATGAATAAATTCTGTCCAATGGTTGTCCGTTTCCCGGGAAGGGTCAGTAGCAGTAAAACGCCGATTGCCAACAGCTAATGTGTGACACTCTGCTAAACGAGCCGACACAGTGGCTCCTCCATTTTTCAATTAAGCAATAACTGGTTTCATTGCCTTTCTAATCGTTTGTTCAGTCCGGCGAGCGACAGCCATCTTTAATTGACACGTGCTGCTGTTCATTTCAATCTCGCGCTGAATGCCCTGATCTCGCGAGAACCTCCCCGAGGGAGCGTTCATTAATTTTCATGAATTTGTACATGATTCGTCGTAACATTTCTGTGAATGGTTTAATTAACACCATCTAGCCACTCCCGGCACCCCGCGAATGCCGGGAGAGAATCAACCGTAGTCGTTCGATGCGGTCTCTGGCCTTACAAACATTTTTCACGAGTTTTTTCAAACTCTGCATTAGACTTTTAGATGAATTTGTATTGAAGGCTAACAATTATTTCGAACTCTCGCGGGATTTGGTTACAAACGCTCGCGAGAAGTGTACTGACACGGCTCTGTTTTCCTTATCTAGTTATACAGTTTAACAATGCTTCAATCTCCCCGTCGTGCGCGTTTAAACATACGACTCTCGGTTGGATATCGGGTGATTATTTCTCAAAATGAAAACGCAAGGCATAAAATTTGGTCAGAAAAAGTGTGGAAAACGCGCTGAGATTTCCCCGAGGAGTCACGGCTATCCAGCCAATGTCTGCGGACCGATGTTGTTCAGTCGTCAACTGCCGACAATGGCGCGAGATTACATTACGAAGAGTGAAAGTGATGACTTAAACATATGATTTCGTGGGTCGCTCTTTCTCGGAACCGAGCCAGTAATTGCCGAATGTATAATTGCATTAATTTGTTCCGGTCTCTTTGTATGGTTCACGCCTTTTCCATTTCATTTCATCCAGATTTAATCGGATTTTCGTAATTACAGTAATAGGTGTAATAATAACAATTTAATTAGATTTTTTTTGGTATTTATGTAAATATAATTATTAAATCGATGTTTTCGACATTGATATACTGTCAAACTTGTTGATTAAGGTCAGGAAAGGGTCATAAAGAGACATGACATTAATCGGCAGGTGACCCTTGTATAGAGGTAAAAATCCACGCAGTAGGATTATTATGCATGAAGTGTCCATCTACCAAAGACAGTTGTACTTTAAGATGTTCTTAGTAGCAGAATCAGTTATACTGAAAGTTTCTGCGTTTCTCATTCGCCTACTGAAATATAATCATAATAACAACCATAACAATAATTTATATTTCATAATGAAGCAAAGTATAATGATAAAAGAGATAACATTTGTTTAAATAAAAAAACGAGCATAATATTTATGTTGCCCCCCCCCGCCCCCCCCCCCCCCCCCCCCCCCCCCAAAAAAAACCGCCCTTGTATTCGCGTAGGCAGTGAATGTAAATACAATAATAAACAGATATTTTGTTCTCAGAGTTATGAAAACATGTTGTGGGAACAACAACAACAACAACACAAGAAAATTAAAAAAGAACAATGTTCATTACACGGAGAAAACAGTAAATAAATAAATAAGAGAAACATCGTTTGTATCCAGTTGCTAGGTGTTTCGGAGATCTCAGATATATATAACATACATGTATTATCGTGTGGTGTCTGGACAATCGATTTCATATAACTAGACATGTACAATATTTATATTATAAATATGTTTGTATTTTTGTATCGTATCAATATCCTTTCAGTATTAAAATAGTATTTTAAGATATTAACTAGAAACAAATACTGAATATTTTAAATTAATAAAAATATTTACAGTAAAAAATATCTAACGGCATTATGATGTATAAAATATTTTTAATATAAATAGTTCTAATATTTGGAAATGGACTAAAGAAATGGAACATGATACAATTTCACTTCTACTTTGTTGTCAATATAAGTAAACATGGAAGTTCTAGTTGCATGTACTAGGCTGATTCCCTTTAGTTCAGGTCATGGCGGTTCCAAAAGTGATTTGAGGAGGGGTATATTTGTATACTCACCAACAACGAAATAAAATTGTATTTATTTGAACCAAGTACAATATATGCATATGGGAATAAATACGGCAGAGCCATCAAGAATAAACAAATGTAAATTATGGTGGTGGTGGTGGTGGTGGTGGGGGTGGGTCCCATCCTACATAAGTAATAAAATCTGGAACAGCCTCAAGTATTATAAAGCAACATTTTGTAGACGTTAATTACTTTTAATTTTTTTGTGATGCAGCCTCTTTCTTTCAAAATACATGAAACATTCCTCCTGTTTGGTGTTAATTTTAATGACAACAAAATCAGTGACTGTAGCAAGATTAATTTATACATAATACAAAGATCATTGTATTAATGTTTTATTTTCATTTAATTACCAAATTTAAATGGGAACACCTATGTTAATTCCGAAGAGCTGTTCGAACCGACAACTGGTTTACACCTTTACTACCCCGGATGCTACCTTTGCTACCCCGGGTGCCAGAACGTCTTAAAGAAAAAATTAGGGGATTATTTGTTTATTTGGTTAACTTTGGATCCCGAACGAAGGACAGAATCGTCCCCCGTAGACTGCGTGTTAACAATAAGATACTAATTAAAACTCGATGTCTTTGATCTGACTGTGTACAAGGCTTGTCAGTATCTTCATTAGAATACAAATCTGCATCTCTAACAAAGGCGAGTCGACAAGTTTGTTAAATGATAGACTATGTGGCTGTAGAGACAGTTTCGTCTAATACTGGATTAAACGTCTAACAGCCGCGTGCTGATGAAACATATTTTTGGATGAACATTCTATTAATAATTGTTTCCTTTTTCAACATATGATATTAAATTATTATTATTATTATTATTTAAACAATTAATAATAATAATTTATTTGCATTAGGCTTTATGACCCTTGACACATATATTATGCTGTATATCTTTAATTAGATTTCTCAAAATAAAATGAATACTGTTACGAAGTATTAATATGCTAATCGTCAGCAATATGGATATATATATATTAATATATACTGAATAATTAATGAAACGTGAATATTTTAAAATAAATAGTTTACGATGATACATTTAATTCCGTAAACAGACTGTCAAAATAAATAGTTTACGATGATACATTTAATTCCGTAAACAGACTGTCAAAATGGGCCGGAATTGTTCATTCTAGACAATGTTAGCAGACACAAAATCTAAAGGAGTTCAAACTGAATAATGTTTTATTGTATTTCAGTATATATAGATATAGCTTTTTTAACTTTTTCGTTTCACCGTTGGTCCAATCCAGTTTTCTTTGTATTCTCCCTGTGTTTTGATCAATTTCGTTTTCTTAATATTGTTATTGCTATTTGGTTTTGTTTTATTTTGTGTGTGTGTGTGTGTGTGTCGTAGCCAATGTGTGAAACTTGGTCGTGTCATGTGATAAACTGTCCAATTTAAAATTCAAATAAACTATCCCTTGGTGCTGTTCGGTAGGAGTGGCCTGTGTGGCTTCAGTAGGTTTCGGCTCCATGTCACTAGATCACACACGTCGTATTCACTCTGTGTAAGGACAGGCCCAGACTGTCAACTGTCAATATGAAGTCTACCAATCCCACTTACGATGGGTGTGCTCAGATTAACAATTAATTGGTCATAAAAGTAGTATACGACGAAATCGAGTTGTAAGTTGGTGATATAAAACAAAAGTACGCCTATGACTGCAAAACACGCACTTAATTTGTGACGTAATTCAATCGGAGAATCCGCCGCTGTGAGAAGGCAGGTTTTACAAAGTGAAAGTTTAGTAGAGATCCAATCAGATTTGTTGTACAAAATGAATTGAAATAGATTTGTTTGTTTGTTTAATGAATCTCAGTACATTTTAAAATACGGCTATTTAATAACAAACATATGCTTATTGCGATGCTTGGTTTACGGAATAAACAGTAAGGGATATTTTATCTACATTTTCCTATAGGACAAAAGAGACGGCGGCCTTTGATATGCCAGTCGTGGGGTATTGGTTAGGATAGATAAAATCCCGATTCCTTCACACCTAAACAACCCCCGTTATACTACTAACTGGGCTACATGACATGTCGCCGCTCGTTGAACAAAGTTAATTTCAGACCTGTAGGAACTATATATGGAGGGGACACAGTTTTTAATGGTGAGGAGGGGTAGTCAATGGTAGGGGGCACAAGCCATTTTTTAAAAATCTTTATTTATACAGAGTTGGACAAAAAATGTACACTTTCGTTCTCAAGTGGAGGGCTATGCCCCAACTCTCAACCCCCCGTCCTCCCGGTTTATACAGTCCTGATTATTCCTTCAATTCGTGTGCCATTTCTATTGCAGATAGTCTACACAATCACCATCTTGGCTAAACTGATAGACTGGGCTTTGTCTACCACTCTACACATTATATTTTTACATCCCTATGATCCTGGTGTAATGTGAATTGTTGGTGTTGATATTCGTGCAGCACAAGTTGGGTTTGTGCCGGCACTTGCCCACATCACCTGCAACGTGTTGGTGCTGAAAGGTGATCCCGTAAACAAACCATCATTGAACATCAAAGGACGAGACACCTTTCACAACACAACTCGGAACAATCGGAAACGGGCATTTGTCCTCGGGGAGACCGATATCCGCGATCGGCGACCCCTTCAAGTTGTTGAGAATGGAGCGCACGTTGCGAGAGACGGCGGTGTGTAAAATACACATGTTTATCCAAAACCAGCCATCATTCATTCATCTATACTTATGTTCGTGCTTACGTACAATTAAGGTTCAAGCACGCTGTCCTGGGCTCACACATACACACTGTCCATGACAGTGGGTTAGTTATTGGTGGTTAGTGAGAGAGACGTCAGCGCTGAGGTCTCACACATACCTAGTGAGTCATTATTCATTAATTTTCCAGCTACTGCACCACGACTGGTATATCAAAGGTTGTGGTATGTGATATCATGTCTGTGGGATGGTGTATATAAAAGATCCCTTGCTACTAATGGAAAATTTTTGAAAATGGGTACACACCTCAGCTATCTGGGCCGTCTGTCCATGACAGAGATTTAGTGATAAGTTATTAGTGGTTAGTAAGTCTGTGTAGTGGCCTTACACATATTCGCTAACGGTACCGGGATGCGAACCCAATACCTACCAGCTTTTTGTCCGATGGCTTATCTATCTAAAACATTTTCAAATGATTAAACGTAGTTACCTGTCAACCTCAACTGCGCAATTCTTATTACTTGCAGTAGAAATAAAGAAAGCAGAGAGATGAGATATGTTGCTTACCTAACCTTATTATTACCATATTTTCCATGTATATTGGGCATTGCTGTTTGATCCTTTTATACATCTATTTAAGGGGAGCTAAACAATCACTCTCCTTGAACTAGTTTCAGGTGAGTGATGGCGAGCGGGAGTGATCGCTCACCTTAAACCGAGAGGTATGGGATGGCAATTGAAATGAATATTTGTTTACCGATACCATAGCATACCACGTGGTATTTCGACACTTGGTCTTTGAGTGAGAGAGAAAACCGTTCACACTACATAGACTAACTACCCTTGGTCTTGTAGAATATGCTTTTCCCACAAACAGGGTAGTACATACCATAGTCTTTGCTTTACCAGCTGTGGCGTACTTGTTGCAGGAAAACAAT
Source organism: Gigantopelta aegis (assembly GCF_016097555.1). Taxonomy (NCBI): domain Eukaryota; kingdom Metazoa; phylum Mollusca; class Gastropoda; order Neomphalida; family Peltospiridae; genus Gigantopelta; species Gigantopelta aegis. The sequence continues at coordinate 6,625,015 of NC_054704.1, read as the reverse complement.
TCGTCATAAATAAAATCATCTTTATATACATGGCCATTATTACTACGATCATAAATACGATCATAAATATTACCATTACCATTAACATTATTACTTTTATGATTACAATTATTATTATTATCATCATCATCAGAATCATTATTATTGTTGAAGTTGTTGTCGTCGTCATCATCATCATCATTGTCATCATCATCACGATCGTCATTATCACCACCATCGTTACTTTTTATTATGATCGTTATTACCATCATAATTGTTATTATCATCAATCTAATTAAAATTAGCTCCACTATTACATGTGGACCTAACACCAGCCAGTTGGAGCTCATGTCCACCAATCAAAATCTTACTTGCAGAATCATGCCAGTGATTTGAAAATAATTTGAAAACATTCCGAATTATCCTGAGAGTATACGACATGTTTCGTGTGAATTACGAATGCCTTATTTAGACCAGTAGAACTAATTTTAATCAGATTGCTATCAACACTGCGTAGACTCCAATGTCCAGGTAACATTACGTCTGTAAATAATAATTTAAATATTGACCAATCACACTTCACCTTTTATAACATTATTTGGGAGCATACAAATTCTAAAAATATCGGGCGAATCTATTTTAGTGGCCGCAGTACAGCGAACCATACCAATACGTACGGGGTGGGTTATCAGTCTTCAATTTTACATTACAAATTATTTATTTATTTACAAAAAAACTACTAAATCTGTCTTCAGTTTTACATTACAAATTATTTATTTTATAAAATAAAACATGTTTTGAGGCATTCGTAATTCACACGAAACATACCCACAGGATAATTCGGAATGTTTTCAAATTATTTTTAAATTACTGGCATAATTCTGCAAGTAAGGTTTTGATTGGTGGACATGAGCTCCAACTGGCTGCTGTTAGATCCACATGTAATAGTGGAGCTAATTTTAATTAGATTGTATTATCATTAGCTTTACTACACTTCATTTCTTTAGGTCTTTTTTTTTCTTTTCTTTTTTTCTTTTTGCATTATCTGGGGTGTTTTTTTCATATAATATAGTGAATTGGGTTATATGAGGATTTTAAAGGATATCATTAGACATTTTGTAATGTCCTCAAAAGAAAAGTCTAACCGTGGGCAATAAAAACTGATTGGCTATGACGACGATCAAATTTATTTAATTGGCTTTGTTCAAACTATTTATGCTAGGCCAGTGGAAAACCGTCTGTTCAGACAATGCTATCATCCATACAGCAAGTCGAGTGTCTTATCTCTCACCCCAACCGCCCCTAGTCGAACCTCTCCATCTCCCACTCTCACAAACTAGTTTTTACCCTCTCAAGTTTATCCTCTCAAGTTTCCTTTCACTTCCCCCTCCAATCTGAGACCGCGTTGCACCCTGGGATACGACTCAGATCGTGTAGCATAGGGTAATCTCGTCAAACAAACAATATGAGCGCATGCTCGCCGAGAAAGCGTTCGCAGCCCCAAGAGGTACGATCGCCAATCGCGAGAACTTCAAAACAAGCCCACGGGTCCCCGAGCTGCTATTTCATTTGTGTATGTACACATTTTTGCCCATCGCTGACGTACATAGCCAAATAATAGCAAACATGTGGGTACATGTTATTGTTGAGTGGTGCGGCGGAACAATATCGCGTCTAGGTGATCATTGATATGTTTTTGCCAAGTGCACTACATATTTCGCAGACCACCTAGGGACAAAATCAAAAATGGAAAGTTATGTCCCCTGATCGTTTGGAAGATTTCGCGGCTTTCCAAGCGTTACCGGAAATGGAACATGAAAATAATTTATTCTAAACTTTTGGGTGGGATTCCTCATTATTATTTCTTTTTGTTTTTAGGGTGGAGTGGTGATGGGCATTTAGTTTAGTTTATTACAGAAAAAAAAGACATAATTATTTTTAATATTGCTGATGAACTGAATTCTCAGTATTATGGAACCGGGGTATTGAGCTGTAGATTTGTTTTGGGTGGAGGGGAGGGGGTGGTTGTTTGTTGTTGTAAATTCATAAAGAGACTATTTATCTGCTAAACGAAATGTTTCATTTGATTTTCTGTAAAAAAAAAATTATACAGTAATTAAACAAAATTTATTAAAACATGAACTAGGACATTTTAGCTATGGCGTGTGAACAGTTACAAAATGATTGACACACAGACACCAGGCCGGACGAACGAACATACAGCAAGACACACAGACTGAAGTAAAGCGAGAATTAGGAAGCGGTTCATTGAGAGAGTGGAGATAAAGAACAATGGTTTGTAGATTAAGATTCTTACTGCAAACTCGTGACCATGTAACGACCACACAAAAACTGTGCCCACTGATCATATCTCGCGTGGATGTCGGCGTGTCTGGGGAACTCGCTTATTAAACAGTGGAGCCTGGTTTGTGCCCCGCTAAAAGAACAAAAAGAAACAAGAAAAAACCCAAGATGAAACATTTTCCTTCTGACAGCTGCGTGCTGTTTCACTGGAAATACACGCGTTCTAGTCACGGCCAATAAACTGCGTCATTAATTTATTGAGCAGTAGTTTTACTTTTACTTTTTTCATCTTCTCTTTTTTTCCAACTCACACAGAAAGTTAAACATTGATAGTCGAGCATGATGCAAGGGTTATGTATGTTATGGCTGTCTCTAAGAAAGTTAAACATTGATAGTCGAGCATGATGTAAGGGTTATGTATGTTATGGCTGTCTCTAAGAAAGTTAAACATTGATAGTCGAGCATGATGCAAGGGTTATGTATGTTATGGCTGTCTCTAAGAAAGTTAAACATTGATAGTCGAGCATGATGTAAGGGTTATGTATGTTATGGCTGTCTCTAAGAAAGTTAAACATTGATAGTCGAGCATGATGCAAGGGTTATGTATGTTATGGCTGTCTCTAAGAAAATGTAAACTCTGCGTTTCTTATTCTTGTTTTTTAATCTCTGCGGTTTACACGACTGTTTTACCTGTCATAATTAGTTTTCAAATATACGCATATTTTTACAAAAGATGTTTATATTTAAAACGAAATAATACCGTAATAATTTGCACGAAGCCGTCGGTTGTACAGTAAAATATTATTTTATATAATGTTGATGGTTTTGCTGGTTAACTGTGGATGTCGTGTTTAGTATTAGACATGCTATTTATCGCACATTTGTGCCTTGTCTTTTTACTGCAAAAACAAATATAAAATAAACGCATTTAATGTCAGAATAACTATTTTTAATTGATAACTTACATATGATATGCACTTAGATTTCTGTTTACTCTTCCGCGAACGTAAAAAAATAATGATATCAATAGGAATTAAGGACAAAATTCGTGAATTTCATTTTATCTGTTTATGATCTACGATGATAAATATTCACGTTTGTGATGAGATAACTGTCATTGCAGTAATCGTTAGTTTATGAATATGATTTAATTTTCGCAGATATATAAAAATGTGATACTGTATATCTGTTTTTACTGTCAGCTTACCAAGCTCTAACATATTAGTAACTTGGGTGTTTTTAAATAGTGTCACGTTGTGTTTTAAATATTATTAATTTTACTCTATCGTCAAAGTCCAAAGTCCACGTGTTAATTTGACTGCAGTATTCTTGTTTACATTCCTTTCTTTACAAAAAAAGAAAGAAAGAAAAAAGAAGAATATTTCCTAAAATGTCATTCGTTTTCACGCCATATTAAGTCATAATACGATTTCTGGAAGAAAGCGAAACTTCACGAGTCGTTAGCAGTTTTGGAGATTTCTCAAGTCAAAAAAGTCATAAAAATATTATATTTTCAATAATAATATTGATGGACTTGGCAAATTCGCCCGCTAATAGCTTTTCAAAAATCCACATACATTTATCCAAGTAGAAAATGCATCTCTTTCAACACGCCGATTTAAGAAAGGGTGTTCGGTGGAACATGAAACATATTAGTTTTCTCTTCGAGGTTTGCGAAGCCCTAACTACCCGGCTGTTGCTGCACGGTGTACAATTGGACGGCAGTCGTGCGTGCATCGCTTGTCGTGTAAAGTAGACAAAAAGTCATCGTTTTCTTGCTGCACAAATCAGTTTTACTTGGCCCCTTAACTCGACACCACAATTAAAAGCAAACGGGCCATTTACATTCTGCGAAGCGTAACACGGTGGCGGACGCAGCAGAGTTAGGAGCGTCCCAGAGGCACTGTAAAAACGGCGGGAAATGGTAGCATCAGTTGCACGTTTCTGTCAAGAGATTTAATGGCAGCTCTTCCTAGTTTTCCGTCGGTCAATCAGCATTTTAGCAGCTGAGGAAGAAAAATGACCAAAATAAACATTACTCAGGGCCACTCCAAACTGCCCTCTGCGAATTTTTCTCGCCATTTTTATGCTGATTATGTGTTGTCAAATAAAACTTTTGAGCGCAGCAATAAAACTATAATCAGTTGTGTGGCCTGGTAACGGTTGATTTTAGTCAAGAGACTTTTTAATCAGACAAAAAAAAAAAAAGGCATTATAGTCTTCAAATTCCAGCACGTTCTAATTCGGTAATAAATTAAGATGATATGGTCGAAATTAAAGTAATAATATTTTTAAATAAAGTAAAAATGAATATTTATTAGATGTAGTGGACGATGTTTAAAAGTTGCAGTATAACGTTAAAAGTAATTTAATATTAAATATAAAGACACATAAATAACGAAATAAAACATTTTGATTAATATATTTTAAATAAAATTTCTACATTCACAATGATACGTAATTCACACTGAGAAACCAGGAACATTCACTTTCTATAAATAAAACTAAATCGAATTTCAAACAGCAAAATGTATTTTTTTAGTAATATCAAAATGGCATTTTTTATTATTTATGAAAAAGATTAATCCGTTATTTAAATATTATTTAAATATAATTGATTATATGTATATACTTCACAAATCAATAATTAATATTGTTGTGAGTCTGTTGGCCAATCCCAAAACGGATTATTGTTAAACGGTAATAAATATGTTTAAACTAATATTGTTTATTATTAATAAACCGAAATAATTTCTGTAATAGAGAAATAACCTTCGAATTAGACATGTGTACACTGTATAAGCGTATAGATTAAAATAAATATTTCATAATTAATTGTCCAGATTTTACACTACAAATATTTAATTTACTTTGTCTAAATAAAAGCAAATAATTGTTTAATTACTACATTTATATATTTTGAACGTAATTATTTTATAATATTATTAGCTCAAATATATCACGCTTATGTAATACGAAACAAATGTTCACCAAGTTATACAATACATACATTATGCATGTACTAGTGTTCATTTTATATACTGAGATTCTCAATTATATCTTACTCAAATTTCAAGAAGTTTATGTTATGCGTGAGCAACGGGGCGACCCACCTCTGCTCAAAGAATTTTTTTATAATATATTTTTCTTCGGAGTATGACCCAACCCCCTTACAAACTTCACTCGCCAGTCTAGGCCCCTACCGTGACAATGTCCTGCACAATCATGTGTTTTACATTATAATACATCTGTTGTTGTAACATACAAGGTCTAAAATTCACGATACATATTATATCTAATACTCACCAAAGAATTCCAAAAAAAAAGAGTTAAACTTAACACAAGACAAAGTGCCACAAATAAAACCCAAAAACCTCTAGCTTTATGCCAAGAAATTTCTCTTGAGGTGAATTATTCACCGAGCGCTTTCCCGTCAAATCATTAATATAAATAAGGAACGGAGTGGGGTTGATGTCGGGGAAGATGAAGCAGAAACAAAACTGTGTGTTTGTACCACTGTCGGGAGAACTGTTTGTGAACGATCACAAAACTCTGCTCACAAAAGACGTACAGGTAAATTCAGGACAAGAGCGCCACATTCCGCGTGACGGGGCCAAGAACCCGGATCAAGTGGCTGCACCTGGCCAGGTAGACTGGCATATTGTGGCTACTTCCCTAGCCCTCGAGAGGAACACACGCAGCGTAGCACTGGAAGGTAAACAAGTGTATTATAAAAGACATTTAGACATGGGCCGTGTGCTGAAGCCAATACCCTTGCTAGTATGCACGTCCTCATACACGTTCACACTTACTGTGTTAGTCAACTATACCCTGTCTCACGATTCATGACCTTTATGTTTGTTTTATTCTGTGTGTACATGTATATATGTCATGTACATAAGGTGAGACGTTAATCAATCATCTTAGAGCCATGAGAGAAATCACCAAGTGTGAATATTTTCATGTTATTTATACTATTATGTTGGTGTTAATTTTTAAGACTTGTGATTGCCTGACACTCGGTGCCTCAATCGCCACAGCCCTATCATCCAATGAAATAAGCACAATCGAAATTGATTGCTCAATGATATATAAGTTAACCTGAAAATGATTGCTCTGTGTCGCATAAGCTACCTAACAGAAAGCACCGTAAATACGTGTTAGAGACTAAAACCTTTTTTTTCGGGTATCCGATCCTACCTAATTTTTGTTTTTTTTATTTTTTATTAACATATAGGTGAACTCGTAGGGGTAAATGTATTTTTAAAAAAGTCGATGTACCCAACTTATTTTTTTAGGAACGTTCCCTGAAAGACACTTTTTTAAAATCATATTTAGAACAGACTCTTAGATACGGTTTGAATGAACACGTTGTAAGATAAATGATATCTAACGGCCACCCATGTCCTGTTCTCTGTGTCCACTTCAGGACTGGGACCGTGAAAACCCCACCCAATGTCGTCATGTCCTATAATTAGCGGGATTATCATTCCAAACAGGTATAGTATGCCTCAATATATATAACAGCAATTTGATTTCCGCCTTTACATGTATATAGATACATCGGAAGTTCCCCTTCATAAATATTTTCTTTTTATCTTGAGGCAAAATGTATTGATGACGTCAGTAATATTTCTTTGTTGGAATTCAGCATTATTCTGTCGGTTGTTTTGTTTATATTGAACTTTTTTCAACACGGTACAAGAGACGAGGTAATTAACCAAATAAGGTGTATTAGTACGCGAGGCTCAAGATAAATGATAAAATCGAATAAAGAACAAAACCCGCACACGGTGACCCCGCGTTGTTTTGTGTACAAAGACGACGATACAGTATTTGAAATAATACATTTGTCTCGTTCAATAATAAAGTTGAATCGCGATAACAAAGGATACAGTTACTTTGTTTTTCTTTCCTTTCGATTATCGATATACGTCGATTCCGCGAGAGGGAATACCAGTTGGGAAGGTCCGGCTAGATCCATAGATGCTACTAAGTACGTGGAGGAAAATATTTAACGAAAAATTATTTCTGAACAGTTAATATTTACCGAAGAAATCGACACATTTCTTTGAAATGCACCTAATCGGCTTTAGTTGTTGAGAGATTAGACAAAAAACACGTGTGTGTAGTGCGGACTGGCGCTTTCAAATAAGGCCCTTAAAAGCAAATTGTGTTCGCTCGCTTATCGATAGAAGAAAAACACTTTCATAAAAGACGGCCCCACAATGGCATCAAACGGCCCCTCGTCAAAGAAACAGATACATAAGTTGTTATACTGAGGTACTCTCCGCCTAGCAAATAAGAAAAATAGGCGAAAACAAAAATATACAGCGGAGGATGGGATATTGATCGGGGGACTAGAAAAGATGCACGTGAAGTTTTCTTTTCAGGCTAACGTCAACCAATCTATATATTTTCGTAAGAATGTTTTCGTTGGCGTTTGTTCATAAGCGTGTCTATATATTTATCACGAAGTATCAACATTCACATGTATTTCACATCTAATAGCTGCCGACTAAACAGTTCATTTCATCCGACCTTCCGTCCGTCCGTCCTTTTACCCGAAATTCTTTCATTCATGTACATACATATATATTAGAATCATTCATAATTTCACATATTATTAATACGGATATACCGTCCTTTCTTGAAGATTACTTGTGTTTAAAAAAAAAATTCAATGCCAATTAATTTCTGTCACTAACGGGAAATAAATACGTCCATGATTTTTTCTACTGTATAAACTGTTACACGTGCTAATTAACTTCTGTTTTCTCAAACGCCGAAATTCACCGTAAAACAAAACCAAAGCTATTTGTTTCAGCATTTCATCACCTGTGTCACTTCGCTTTTGAAAAACGGTGATTTTTTTTCTGTAAGAATTAATTTGGACAAGAAAATGTCTGACACTAAGTACTATAACCGACCTTTGTATGGTACTTGAATTAAAACGACGATCTCGCCCGCCCGCGCGCGCTAAGTTCTACATCTTCGGTTAAGTTAATCTACACGGGTCATTTTCTAATCAGGCGGAGCTGATGGCTTTCTGTCACGAAATAGACAAGTGTTGTCAGGGACAACAAATTGATTGACAGGCTTTGTGCAGTTGTCGCTGTCTATTTCGTACATTCGCGCGGTTTTAGATGAGTAATCGAAATGGGTAATGTGAAAACGGTCACTGTCGTGAAATATGCGTTAGAAAATTGAAAGTGTGATAAATCCATTGTCGACAGAAGTTTAAAAGCTTAAACGATTAAGACAAATAATAGAAAAAAGTCTTAAAATAAAAGAAGTTTTTATAGTTAAAACAGCCGTCATCCAACATAAACCAAGAAAAAAGCGAATACAAGAAACATAATTTACTTTATTTCATTGTACTCAATTTTAAACCAAGACCGTGATATTTTGTTGTAATAAAAGTTAACATTTCTTGAATTTTTAAGCAGTTTCTCCTTGCATACTGAATATACAAGTAACACACAATAATAAAACAATTTAAATATAGATACATTGTCTATACGTCATTAAGACAATTATAAAATATATATTTGTTTATCATGGATACAATTTATTTAACATCTTGACTGTTGAGCATCAATTTGCACGTACTATAATAAGTTGCTTTTGTATCTCTTTGTGATGATAAAATAATGAACACCGAGTTAATACAAAGACATAAGGATTGTTTTCTTTATTCATTATTGGCATTGGGCTGTTAAACACGTGGTCACTGAGACACGCAGTCAGAACAAAACACTCCGCTACATTTTCCCATTAATAGCAAGAAATATTGTATATACACTTTCCTACAGCCAGGACAGCTGATACCATGTATTTTAATATATCTGTCGTGGGGTACTAGTTGGGACGAGAAAAAAAAACGAAATTAGAAAATAGGTCCCTTCCTCCACGAGCTAATCCAACACACAACTAAAAAATTAAATATGAAACGACAATGTAGACAAACATGTAATCGGCTGCCACCTAATGAATCTGTCAGTGGTTGCTTAAGACAGTGGTTGTTTGAGACAGTGGTTGCTTAAGACAGTGGTTGCTTAAGACAGTGGTTGTTTGAGACAGTGGTTGCTTAAGACAGTGGTTGTTTGAGACAGGTTAACATGCATGTAATGTCTTTA